>NC_086445.1:114756196-114918696 GCF_028390025.1 Pseudophryne corroboree | reverse complement strand
GCAGTGCCAGTTACACAATGCCCCCACTGATGCTCACTGCCACTACTGCTCCTCCTGCTTCCGCCGCTTCCCCTGTCAAAGGGGAGGAGAGCCCAGTGCGCACCTCTCCTGCCCCTCAAAATGTTGGGAGCTGGGGCTCTCTCATTCTGTGGTGTGTAGGTGTTTGTGTGTGTGTGCACACTTGAATTGCTCCGTCGGGTGCCATCTAGTGGCCACCGACTCACCGTAGGGGTGAGGAACAGTGTTAGCCTTTTATTATACACACACACACACACACACGGAAACCCCCGAGTAAATCCTGAGTGTGCCCCTGTCCTGAACAGTATAAGGTAACATTTGGATAATGTATACTTCAAGTACAAAGTCTGAAGCCTGATCCCTAGAGAAGGAGGAGGGGCCCCCAGGCAGTGGGGCCCACTGGGGCCTTACCCTTATGGGACAGTCCAACCCTAGTGGTCTGTGTCTATAACACTCTGTATTCTTTCTCTCCCAGTCCCCTTGGAGAAGTGACACCCCTCCCTCTGGACTCGCTGTGCTGCGTCTGCGTCAGTACCCCCTCCTCCGGTATCTGTGTATTTGTGAAAACTCTGACAGACTCCTCGTACCAAACACACACTGCCTCCCCACTTCTCATTTTCATTGACGTCCTTGATATACAGTACAGTATACCGCAGTTAAAATATTCTCACTGCATTCAGCATTCCCTCTTACATACATACATACATAGTATTAATAATGGTTGCCAATATATATATATTCGATTTTCTCATCTAAGGATTCTAAATCCATCTATTTTATAATCCTCCATTACCTGTTTTGTATATGACCCCTTATCATGAATCAGGTCCCAACGCACCTGTGGCACTTGTCGCAAAGTATCGATGTTTTGTACTTTGTGCATGTGTAAACGTCCCAGTTTAAATTCCACCGCAGGAAACTTCTTGGACTCACACCAAGAAACATATTTCTTCCAAATACCATGGTAATGTTTTGATGTTACCCCTTTCCTAGCCTGTAAGAGGGTAGGAATAACTTTCTTCGGAATACCTTTCCGAGCAAGAGTCAGGTGCTCAACTTCCATGCCGTCAAACGCAGCCGCGGTAAGTCTTAATAGGCGTACGGCCCCTGTTGCAGCAGGTCCTCCCAAAGAGGAAGAAGCCTCGGCTCTTCTTGCAGTAGATTCAGAAGGTCCGCGTACCAAGCCCGTCTTGGCCAATCTGGGGCAATGAGGATCGCTTGAACTCTTGTTCTCCTTACGAGCCTTAGGATTCTTGGGATGAGTGGGAGTGGTGGAAACATGTACACTGACTGGAACACCCACGGAGACACCAGGGAGTCCACAGCCACTGGCTGTGGGTCCCTCGACCTAGAACAATAACGCTGAAGCTTCTTGTTGAGACTAGAGGCCATCATATCTATTTGGGGCAATCCCCAAAGATCTGTTATTTCCTTGAAAACCTCTGGATGGAGTCCCCACTCTCCTGTATGGAGATCATGTCTGCTGAGGAAGTCTGCTTCCCAGTTGTCTACTATCGGAATGAAGATGGCGGACAGCGCCAACACGTGTTTTTTCGTCCAGAGGAGTATTCTTGTCACCTCTGACATTGCTGCTCTGCTCTTCGTTCTGCCCTGTCGGTTTATGTAAGCCACTGTTGGTACATTGTCCGACTGCACTTGAATGGCCCAATTTCTCAGAAGAGGGGCCGCCTGAAGAAGACCGTTGTAGACGGCTCTTAGTTAAAGGATGTTGATGGGCAGGCCAGCTTCCAGGCTTGACCACCGTCCTTGGAAGGTTACTCCTTGAGTGACTGCTCCCCAGCCCCAGAGGCTCGCATCCGTTGTTAGCAGGACCCAGTCCTGAATCCCAAACCTGCGGCCTTCTAGGAGGTGAGGCAATTGGAGCCACCAGAGGAGAGAAATCCGTGCACTTGGCGAAAGACGAATTCTCTGATGCATGTGGAGGTGAGATCCCGACCACTTGTCCAGGAGATCCAGTTGAAAGGGCCGAGCATGGAAACTCCTGTACTGGAGAGCCTCGTAGGAGGCTACCATCTTTCCCAACAGGCGAATGCATTGATGAACCGACACCCGGGGTGGTTTCAAGACATCCTGAACCATGGATTGGATCACCAACGCCTTGTACCGCGGAAGAAACACCTGCTGCACTTCCGTATCCAGGATCATTCCCAGAAATGACAACCTCTGGGTTGGTTCCAAATGTGACTTTGGAAAATTCAGAATCCACCCATGACTCTGGAGCAGTCGCGTTGTGAGAACAATGGACTGCAGCAGCCTCTCCTTGGACGATGCCTTTATCAGGAGATCGTCCAGATAAGGAATGATGTTCACACCCTGCTTGCGGAGTAACACCATCATTTCCGCCATCACCTTGGTAAACACCCTCGGTGCTGTGGAGAGGCCGAATGGCAGGGCCTGGAACTGAAAATGACAGTCCAGCAATGCGAAGCGGAGATAATCCTGATGCGGCAGCCAAATCGGAATGTGAAGGTACGCATCCTTGATATCCAGTGATACCAGGAATTCCCCCTCTTCCAGACCTGATATAACCGCCCTGAGAGACTCCATCTTGAACTTGAACTCCTTTTGAAAAGGGTTCAACGATTTTAGGTTCAGAATGGGCCTGACCGAACCATCCGGTTTCGGTACCACGAAAAGGTTAGAATAGTAACCCTTTGTCAGTATGTGAGGTGGTACCGGCACAATGACCTGTGCCTCCACCAGCCTTTGGACAGCGTATTGAAGCACTGTGCTGTCCTCCAACAGAGTTGGTAAGCCCGACTTGAAAAAACGATGAGGAGGGAGACTTTGAAATTCCAGCCTGTATCCCTGAGACACAATATCTACTACCCAGGGATCCAGGCCGGACGATACCCAGACATGACAGAACTGTCTGAGTCTCGCTCCCACAGGCCCCACCTCTGGGCTGTTCCATCCACCGTCATGCGGAGGATTTTGGGGTACCTGAAGCAGGCTTTTGTTCCTGGGAAACTGCAGCGGCAGGTTTCTTGGACTTAACCTTACCTCCCCTAAAGAAGGTATTGGATGATCTGGCCTTTCTGGGCTTGTTAGGCCGAAAGGACTGCTGCACAGCTGAGGAGTAGGATTTCTTCGGAGCAGGTGCTGCTGAGGGAAGAAATGGAGACTTAGCTTCCCCAAAGAGAGCCTGACCTGTATAGGGTAGCGACTCCACACTTCTTCTGGATTCCGCGTCAGCCGACCACTGATGGAGCCACAGTCCCCGACGAGCTGAAACAGACATGGAAATTCCCACAGCCTTGGAACCCAGGTCTTTCGTGGATTCTACCATAAAACCTGCAGAATCATGAATGTTGCATAAATACAATGCAACGTCATCCCTATCCATCGTATCCAAATCCTCAATTAAGGCAGCAGATCACTTAACTATTGCCTTTGCAATCCATGCACTAGCAATAGTGGGATGTAATATCGCCCCTGAAGCAGTGTACATTGATTTCAGAGTATTATCAATTTTCCTATCTGCCGGCTCCTTTAAGGCGGTAGACCCCAGTACAGGTAAAACCACCTTTTTTGAGAGTCTGGACACAGATGCGTAAACAATCGGCGGGTTTTTTTCCCACCTTTTCTTATGCTCCTCAGGGAAAGGAAAAGCTACCAGAAACCTCTTAGGGATCTGAAACTTCTTTTCAGGGTTCACCCATGCTTTTTCAAATATAGCATTCAGCTCTTTTGACGCAGGGAAGGTTAGCGAGGCTTTCTTATTTTCAGTGAAAAAAGCCTCCTCAACCTGCTCAGGTGTGGTATAATTAACATTTAACAAATCTCTGATAGCCTCTATCAACAATTGCACCCCCCTTCTAAGAGATGCGGACCCCCGCAACACATCCCCATCACCATCTGTAGTGTCAGAATCAGTATCCGTGTCGTCTTGTGTTACCTGCACAAGCGCACGTTTATGGGGGTATATAGCGGGGTGTCCTGAGGTACCAGACACAGGCCATACTGCCGTAGAGCTCTGTAATACCTGGGTTGCAGATTCATTACTAGCAACCCTGTCAGAAATCTGAGAAATCCAAGATTTGATAGAGGAAAACCACTCTGGTTCCCTTGCTGGTATCTGTGCTAAACAAGTGCTAACCTGATTACATGGAATGGGATCATCCTGGGAGGATAAATCCTCTGCAGCATATGACACAGTGTCCCTGGATATAGCTAAAGGTGACCACCAAACACTCCACACACACACAGGTGAGGGTAGACAGAGTTTCCCCCCCAAGAATGGCAAGAGAGAGACAGAGATTGGAGCCAACCCATACACTCCCTTCTACAACCCCCTGGTACCGTGTACAGTAAGCTGGAGTTGCTGTGGAGGGACCTGAATCTTCCTCACAGTGCTTACATGAGTGCTTGCATGCAGGAAAATGGTGCTGGAACGCTGCTGGGTCCGCTCTGAGGAGAAGCTCCGCCCCCATAATGGCGCTGTCTTCACGCTCTTCAGATGATTATACTGGCCTGAGGAAAAGTTGCTCGCTGAGATCCCTGGACCCCGACAGGCTTGCTGACCAATGTGGGGTGTCGGCGCTGGCCCAGGGTACCCCTCACAGCGCTGCACTATGTGCCTCTGATACAATCCCAGAAGCGCAGTTAATACCGCGCTCCCAACCCCATTGTCACCATCTTCACACCAGCCCCCCGCTTGCCACTAACTCACCACTTTCTTCAGCTCTGTAAGGGGTCGGCGGCATACTAATGGGGCGAGCGGTTCCCCTGTGGCCGAGACCGATCAGACCGCTCTGGAGCTCAGTGTCCAGTCAGCAGAGTCAGTGGCTCAGACCCCACAGGGCGGACACTGTTCCCCCCTTAGTCCCTCGCTGCAGGCAGGCTGTTGCCAATAGCCTCCTGTAAAAAAAATAAACTCTAAAATAAAACTTTACCAGAAAAGCTCAGGAGAGCTCCCCTAGCTGTGACTGGCTCCTCCGGGCACATTTTCTAAACTGAGTCTGGTAGGAGGGGCATAGAGGGAGGAGCCAGCCCACACTCTCAAACTCTTAAAGTCTCAATGGTTCCTGGTGGACCCGTCTATACCCCATGGTACTAATGTGGACCCCAGCATCCTCTAGGACGTAAGAAAAATATACATTGTCTGTCTCTTCTTACGATACATATTACACATTGTCTGTCTTGTACCTGAAATCTGAGTTTTGCTGCTAAAACCTTTCTCTTGAAGCGCAGACATGATCCAGTTGAGGCATTGCGTGGACTGAGCCATCTGTCAGAGAGAGAGAGTGGGAAATGATCAGGCATGAACCATAGCTAGGGAGGGATATACCACCAGACCTGTCGTGTCCTGAATGCAGTCATTGACACTGCCAACGTTCATAATATCAATGCCATAATGTCAAGAGTTACCATGTCAACCTCATGAATATCGACACCTGGAAAATGTTGGCATGGACAGAATGTCAACATAAGGAAGCAGATCGAACTGTGACTTCTGAAATCACCAGAGAGTATATTTACAAGGGGCTTTTATTATTGTTACCAGTTATTTATAAAGCACCATCATATGCTGCAGCGCTGTACAGAACATAGTGGTTTAGGCATTCAGGTGGCGTGTCCTGGTTATTAGGTATACTGTGTGATGACATTGTGGAGAAAGTGTCAGTGACAGATGTGATAGTTACATAAACCTTCTATAGGATGAGGTGTGTCATGTATGTAAATCACTTACCCATAATAGAATAAAGCTACTAATAATAATCTAATAAAGAAAGACACGGAGACATACATTTGGCAGAAAAACTATAAACTATTTATTAACATTTCTATGTAAGGGAAAGTATGGTGGCAAAGGAAGGACGGCCAGAATCAGCACAATCCACAATACCACCAGCAATATGCATTGTAGGCAGATATCACCCAAGGTGCACAACTCAGCTAGTACACCACCAAGGGGATCCACTCGCCTTCTAACCTGACTACTCACCCGTTTAAGTGATGATACTGCCCCTGATGGGGTGGTACAGCCAACTACAGTCAACAAAGAAAGCACACCCAATCTAAATTACTGCACCTGGATTGGTGATCTGCCGTTCTTTCTCGCCACAAAATAGCCAACGATCAAACACCAACCCAGAAAACTAAAGGGTGGGAGGGAAGGCTGGAACAAAGAAGCTTTGGCCCACAGCCCAAGCCTTTACCTAGAGTCCAACACAGATACACCCCCTGCCACACCATAGGCAGGCTAAGTCATGTGATCTTCCTGGGCCCTGGCAACCCACCCACCCTCGCGATTGTGACAGTCTATACAGTGTGTGTGTGTGTGTGTGTGTGTGTGTGTGTGTGTGTGTGTGTGTGTATCTATAGCTATATATATATTAGTGGTTAAAATAATATAAAGAAGATACTTATGACACATTCTGTGTCATAAGTATCTGCTTCATATTATACTAGCCATTTTTACTTTAAAAGTAGGTTTGGGAGGCACCGATAGCGGTGCCTCCCGTTAACAGTAGGAAAGGTGTTGGAGCGGGGTGCGGACAGGGGCAGGGCCAAACCGTGGGCATTAAAAACCCAATGAAAATAACATGAAAAGCAGCACTAGTTTAAGTGCTTTGGTGACAGGAACATGCTTTCACTGCACTTGTCAGTCAGGCAGATGTGATTGGACAGCGGATCTGTCACTGGATCCGCTGTCATCACTGGTTGGGTAGCGGGATGTGCAGTGTGGATGCGGTGGAGGTGCGAGCGTTAGCAGTGGCGGGACCCAGCGGGGATAGCTGGCATGATGGCGGATAGCTGGCATGATGGCAGGCCTGGATCCAAGAGGATCCAGTCCCTCCTGTCATTTTGCAGAGTTCGGCAGCTGAGCAGAGTGGTTCCAATTTCAAAAATGGCCACCGCAAGCCAATCACGGCTTGCCGCGTCATCGCTCCGCCCCTCGGGGCTGGCTTAAAGAAGCCAGCGCGAGGCAGCGGCTATCAGTCGCTGGCGGGGAGGCAGCGTGCAAGAGCCCCCAAAGACAGAAGACACCGGGAAGCCCAGGGGAGGCGGTGGTCATGGAAAAGAGCTGCCCAAAGGCCGCCACCTCCCAGGTGAAGACGCGGAAGCCCTGGAGAGGCAACAGCCCCCCAGGTGAAAACAGAAGACTCCAGAAGTCCTGGGGAGGCGGTGGCCATGGAAAAGAGCTGCCCAAAGGCCGCCGCCCCCCAGGTGAAGATCCTGTACAGTAAACTTTTTAAAATAAAATGTGTCTTGTATTTACTTTAATATTTTTTTTACAGGAGGACTACAGGTGCCAGTGGGCTCTCCAAGTGCCGGCATGATGAAGCAGGCTTGCTGGGACCAACATGAACTCCGCACCCACCACCACCAGAGGTGCGGGGCATAGCACTGGGATTTCAGCCCAGGGGGTGTTGCTCGGGAGGGGAGACTCCATTTATTTTTTCTGGGGTCCCTATTTTCCAAGGAATTCCAGCCCTGGACTGGCTGCTTTGGGGGGAGTTTAATGTGATGGCAGGGGGGCCCCACACTGAGTGTCCCCCCTGCTTTGGCATTGCCCACCCTGGCTGGTTCGACCTGGTGCTGGTTTTGGTTAAGCATGGGAACCCCAATTGTTTTGTTTTTTCCATAGGGGGGGGGGGGAGCAGGTGTGAATCATCCAGTGCCTCTCCAGCCAATGACCTCACTGCACGTCACTGATGTGTATATGTGTGTGTATGTATATATATATATATATATATATATATATATACACACACACACACACACACACACACACACACACACAACAGAATGGTGTGGCACTCCTGTAAACCTTTATGAGCTGCGCCCGGTGCCCTCACTGTTCTGTGACGGTATATGGAGTCTGAATGTGTGTGGCACCCAGGGCTCATTGAAATATCAGAAGGACACAAGTAGCGGTCAACGTTTCACTGATTCAGTGTTCATTATATCCTATACTGCATTAGAACATAATATATGTTGAAAAATAAATGTATCTGTATGGGATTAAGTCCCTATAAAGAACGATGTAAAAAAGTAATCAGATGATAGTACAGGGTAAAAGAAGGAATATAGAGAAGAGAAAAGGTTAAGTAAAAGATTTTTGGAAAAAGGCGGACATAATTACTGTAAACATGCTAAAGGAAGTATGTCTTTAAGGCCTTTTGGGTGAAGTACCAGTGGCAAACGCAGGATTTGCATGGGGGGGGGTTTTCCAGAACTGGGTGGAGCCAATCACGGGGGTGGGGACTTAGGTGACCCAGTATATGCAGGTTCCGTAAAACTAGTGTGTCTGTGTATATCTATATATATATATATATATACACATACATATCTACACATATAGGGTTCACTATGGTATGCCGGCGGACAGGATCCCGGCGACCAGCATACCGGCGCCGGGAGCCCGACCGCCTGCTTACCGACAGTGTGGCGAGCGCAAATGAGCCCCTTGCGGCCTTGCTGCGCTCGCCACGCTATTTTATTCTCCCTCCAGGGGGGTCGTGGACCCCCACGAGGGAGAACAATTGTCGGTATGCCGGCTGTCGGGATCCCGGCGCAGGTATACTGTGCGCCGGGAACCCATCAGTCGGCATACTGAAGACCACCCCATATATATACCGTGTGTATATATATATATATACACACATACACAGCATATTAAACATGCATATATATATATATATATCTATATATCTATACATATATACACACACATACAGTACACGTATATATACACATGTATATATATCATATGTGTGTGTGTGTATGTTTATATGTATGTATGTATATACATGTTTATATATGTATGCACATGGATATATATGTACTATAATTAAAATAAAGTAAACTTTTATTGCACTTACAAGTGCCACCAGAAAGACAGCAGGCTGCAGAGGACGCTAGACAGCCATTAATAATACTCATGCAGCTAAAAAAAAAAGTGGAGGGGGGTTTCTGGGTACTCGGAAACCCCCCCTGGGTGCGCCACTGCCGACCAATGCGCTGTCATTCTCTCTTCAAATTTCCTAGTGGTCTTTCCTATGTAGGAGAGACTACATGGACATATGATTTCATAAATCACATGAGTAGATTCACAAGTTAGATGGTGTCGGATATGATATTTGGTACCCAAATGCGGGTGACAAAGTGTCGCCTGTTATCAAGTATTTACAAGTGGTACATGCACATTTACAAGTGGTACATGCACATTTACAAGTGGTACATGCACTTTTTATGCGACAGGAAGTTGATCATTATTTGTGTGTTTTTTTCCGAGATATCTGTCTTGACCAAAATGTCTCTGATATTCCTGGACCTCACATAGCATGGCATTAATTCTGTTTCCTGCATCTTCAAGTTTTTATCAGTTTGGATAAGGTGCCAATGTTGGTTTGAAATTTTATTAATCATGGCCAAGGATGCATTGTACTGTGTTTTCCAAGGAAATTTTTATTTTTGTATGGTTTTGTCCTTCTTTCGCAGCAAAGAGTCTTCATCCATCTGTAATACTTTGACTTTAGTAGTTAAGAGGTGCTTGGAATCATAACCTTGTTTGATGACTCTTTCAATCAATTCGTCCATTTGAACTGCTGCAGTTTCAATCTCACTATTGATTCTTCTGATTCTAATCATTTGGGGAGTATCGTAATCCAAATATTAGTCAATTAAGGTGACAACTTGACCAGTGCAGAAACGTGTTTCTGTCGGTAGATTTGGTGTAGACAGTAGTAAAGATGCGGGATTCATTGATTGAAATCCTAACATCAAGAAAATCAATAATGTGTTGATTAATTTTGTATACCAATTTGACTGGACTGATTGATGAATTATGCTTGTCAAGCAGTTGTTGTAACATATTTTGAGGTCCTTTCCAGATTATGAATAAATCATCTATAAAGTGTTTGTACGAAACAGAGGGGGTCATTCCGACCTGTTAGCAAGCTAGGTTTTTTTCGCTGCGGTGCGATCAGGTCAAAACTCTGCAAAACTGCGCATGCGTATGCACCGCAATGCGCATGCACGTCGTACGAGTACAAAGTGGATCGTTGCTGAGAGATAGATTTAACGAAGAATCCATTCATACAGCAGATCACAAGGAGATTGACAGGAAGAGGGCATTTGTGGGTGGCAACTGACCGTTTTCTGGGAGTGGTTGGAAAAACGCAGGCGTGTCCAAGCATTTGCAGACTGACGTGAAATCTGGACACGAACAGGCTGAAGTGATCGCAGCAGCTGAGTAAGTTCAAACCTACTCAGAAACTGCACAAAACTTTTTTGTACCACTCGGCTGCAAAAGCGTTCACACACTTGCAAAGCGAAAATACACTCCTCCATTGGCACCAACTATCTGATCGCAGCTCTGCAAAAAGTAGCTAGCGAGCGATCAACTTGGAATGACCCCCAATGTTGGATGAAATCTCCTCATTAGAGAAAAATAAATCATGTTCCACGTCAAACATATAGATGTTGGCATATGTGGGGCTACTGATTAGCCCATAGCACATCCCTTGTTCTGTAAAAAGAATGTTTTATCAAACAGAAAAAAGTTGTTTGTGAGAATAAGTTGTAATAGATGTAAAATAATATCTATATGGGATGCATTTAAATTGCTCTTGTTTTCCAATAGTTTCTTGACTGCTGTGATGCCTGGTTGATGTGAAATGATTGTGTATAGGCTGGTGACGTCTGCTGTTACCAGCCATACATCTTTTGGTAGTTGATCCAATTCCTAATCTCATTTAAGAGCATGGTGGTGTCTATCAAAAAATGTGGATGTTCCTGTACCAGAGGTTTCAATATGGAATCTAGTAGAACAGCAGTAGGTTGAAAGGGGGACCCCCTCGCTGAGATGATGGGTCTACCGGTCTGAGGTTCAACCCCTTGTGAATTTTTTGTTTTAGGATGGAGGTGGGACAGAGGGCAGAAGTAGAGCAGGGATGGAGATGGGACAGATGGGACAGAGGGCAGAGGTAGAGCAGGGATGGAGATGGGACAGATGGGACAGAGGGCAGAGGTAGAGCAGGGATGGAGATGGGACAGAGGGCAGAGGTAGAGCAGGGATGGAGATGGGACAGAGGGCAGAGGTAGAGCAGTGTTGGAGATGGGACAGAGGGCAGAGGTAGAGCAGTGTTGGAGATGGGACAGAGGGCAGAGGTAGAGCAGTGTTGGAGATGGGACAGAGGGCAGAGGTAGAGTAGGGATGGAGATGGGACAGAGGGCAGAGGTAGAGCAGGGATGGAGATGGGACAGAGGGCAGAGGTAGAGCAGGGATGGAGATGGGACAGAGGGCAGAGGTAGAGCAGGGATGGAGATGGGACAGAGGGCAGAGGTAGAGCAGGGATGGAGATGGGACAGAGGGCAGAGGTAGAGCAGGGATGGAGATGGGACAGAGGGCAGAGGTAGAGCAGGGATGGAGATGGGACAGAGGGCAGAGCAGGGATAAAGAGGAAGTTGGAAGATGGAGGTGGGACAGAGGGCAGAGCAGGGATGAAGATGGGACAGAGGGCAGAACAGGGATAAAGAGAAAGGTGGAAGATGGAGGTGGGAATGGGGGCAGAGCAGGTTGAATGCAGTCAAAGGTCACCTCCACATACTATTAATATATATTAATGTGACCAAAATGAGGTATTATGACTGGTGAGGATTCAGTACTTGTCTTGTGACAAGTATTTCCAGCTACATTATTAAGACCTGAGAAGCATTGTACGTCCCCCAACCAGCCCTTCACATGGGTTATGGCTGCAAAACTCTTTTCATAGACATTTCCATGTTGATAAAAACATGCATATGGTGGTAGAAGTCAGATTACTAGTAGCCAATGTAATAGTTGACTGTGATGTATCTAGATGGGACACATGGGTACTCTTTGTATTAATCTCTGGAGAAGCATTGGAGAGGATCAGAGGCTTCTGTCAGATCCAGATACACAATATGAACAGTCTATAAACTGCCTCACCTGCTTCTCCAGAACTGAGAGACGCCCATCCAGCTGGTAGCTCTCACCCATTTTCTCCTTCTTTAACAATGCGGAAACACTGCATGGAGACAGAAATGGAAGATTTGTAACCTGTGAAATAAGCAATAGAAAAAGAGCAACAAAGTAACGGAATGATAAGATTAAACACAGTATACTAGTTGTAGTCCTGGAACTCGTGTCACAAGGAGGTGTGCAAATCATCAATCTTCCCTGGCCACTACCTTTTGCAGTACAGATATATAACTTTTTGGAAATGATTGTATATGTTGCAATAGCAGTGGCACTTTGGACATTTTATTTATTTATTTATTTATTTGGGGGGATTACATTTGTTGGGTTTTGCAAACAGAAGGACACACTCCTACATGGGGCGCCCTTGATATTATTTATTCCATCACAAATATGAGCACTTTCATATTCTACTCCTGACAGCACCACCGACAAACATATAGTAAATATAGAGTACTACAGGTTGAGTATCCCATATCCAAATATTCCAAAATACGGAATATTCCGAAATACGGACTATTTTGAGTGAGAGTGAGTGTCACGATCCGGGTATCTGGACGCCATTTCTTACCTATCAGATGCCTCCTAAGGCTGGCTCAGCGCTCCAGGACCGGATCCCATCTGTTATCCTGATGTGCACATTCCCGCATCCTCTCCTGTCTCTCTGGACGCAGTCACAGTAACGCCTTATACATCTGGCATGGCGTCTCCCGCGGCCTCCGCCGCCGTCCCTGAGCTTCTGCATTCAGAGTGGCGATTACGTCAGCCGCGGCCTCCGCTGTGTCCGCGTGGTCGGATGTGCATCTGTCAGCCTGGCGTCTCCTGTCTCCGGTGGCCGGCGCCGCCATTACTGTTTTCCAGACCACATGGATTACAATCCAAACTTCCCTCCAAGTGTCTGCATGGGCGCAGCCATCTTGGATTCTGTCAGCTGATCATTCCTACCAATCCGTTGTCAGTATTATTAATTTGCATAATTGCCTAGCCAATGCCTTCCTTGCTGCAGGTATAAATAGGTTGTGCCTGAGCAAGGAAGGCGTCAGTGCTTTGGTTGTCAAACCTAGTTCCAGTTTGTCTCTCTTCTGTGAATGTCTTCCAGGTTCCAGCTCCTGTCTCCAGACTTCTGCTATAGAGACCCGCACCAGCATTCCATCTGCGGTGTAGCCTGACTCTCCGATCCATTCTGGACTCACCTGTTTCCAGCTACAACATCACCTGCTTCCAGCTCAGCTTCCAGCAGTGTACAGCTTCTCTTAAAGGGCCGGTGTCCTTTCTGCAGTTTACCACTCTCCACCGGTATTATTATTTCTCCGCTCTCAAATTCTACATTTCATCTACATTGCATCGCTCTCAAGCTTTATTTATTATTTAACTGGGTACAGCCAGTATCCACTCCGTGCCAACACCTGTCTGGTTCTAACCAGTACCCACAGCAGCATTTTATCTACAGCAGTCCAGCTTTCCCTGGAACACCAGCTGGTACGACCCTGGGCTTTCCTCATTGCTACAGTTGAGCCTGGTAAGGACTTTCCAACTTGCAGATAATAAGAACTGTCTCATACCACCAGAGCTCTGTGGCCCCTGCCACCCTGTAGTACCCAGGAACTGTATTATTATTTCTCTGCTGATTTTTATGTTACTTTTTACTGCTACTGTGATGCATGGAGTTTGTCATAAATAAATATCATTGACTTTTACTCAAGTTGTCGTGGTCACGCCTTCGGGCGGTTTCTCTTCATGTTACTTACATGTCCAGGGGTCTGATACAACCTCCCAGGTTCCGGTACATCTCAGCCCCTACAACTGAGGCTGCCTTCCGTCAGCTCAGGCCCTCAGTTGTGACAGTAAGCACTGACCTAATGAATCCAGCCGGAGACCAGGATCAAGCGGCCAGGCCGATGCAAGAACTGGCAGCCCGACTTGAACATCAGGAGGCTGCACAGGGCCACATCATCCGCTATCTCCAGGATTTCTCTACTCGGCTGGATGGGATTCAGACAACTCTCCGTGGATCAGGCGCATCTGGGGCGTCAACCACAGTGACTCCAACTATAACCCCACCCACCTTACCCGTTTCTGCTCCACGTCTTCATCTTCCAACGCCAGCAAAATTTGACGGATCTCCAAGATTCTGCAGGGGATTTCTCAACCAGTGTGAGATTCAGTTTGAGCTACAACCTGGCAATTTTCCCAGTGACCGTACAAAAATTGCCTACATCATCTCACTTCTCAGTGGCTCAGCCCTTGACTGGGCATCACCGTTATGGGAGAGGTCCGACACCCTGCTATCTTCTTACACTGCATTCGTGTCAACATTCAGGCGCATCTTCGACGAGCCAGGCCGGGTAACTTCAGCTTCGTCTGAGATTCTCCGTTTACGCCAGGGATCACATACTGTAGGACAATATCTTATACAGTTCCAGATCCTGGCATCTGAACTGGCATGGAACGACGAGGCCCTGTATGCTGCATTCTGGCATGGTTTATCCGAGCGTATTAAAGATGAGTTAGCTACCAGAGACTTACCCTCCAAGTTAGATGAGCTAATCTCACTTTGTACAAAAGTTGACTTACGTTTCAGAGAGAGAGCAACTGAGCGTGGAAGATCATCTGCTCCAAAATCTTCTGCTCCTCCTCCTCGCCAACTGTCACCAACTAAAGATGAACCCATGCAAATTGGCCGTTCCCGTTTAACTCCTGCTGAGCGCCGAAGACGTCTCTCTGAGTCTCTCTGTCTGTATTGTGCAGCCCCGTCTCACACTATTCATGCCTGTCCCAAATGTCCGGGAAACTTCAAATCCTAGCTCGGAGAGGGCCGGCTAGGAGTAATGATCTCCTCTCCATCTCCTCAAGATTGTAATCTCCCAGTCTCGCTTCAAGTTGCTTAACGTTATCAGAACGTCATTGCCCTCCTGGATTCCGGAGCAGCTGGGAACTTTATTACCGAAGCCTATGTTAAACGGTGGTCCCTACCCACCGAGAGACTTCCTTCCTCCTTTTCCTTAACTGCCGTGGATGGCAGTAAAATTTTTGATACAGTTATTGCTCTAAGGACTCTACCAGTTCGTCTGAGAGTGGGAGTTCTTCATTCCGAACTTATTTCACTTTTAGTGATTCCAAGAGCCACACATCCTGTGGTCCTGGGCCTTCCATGGCTCCGTCTTCACAATCCTACAATTGATTGGACGACTACGCAAATCCTGGCATGGGGTCCCTCCTGTGCTGAGACATGTTTGTTTAAAGTGTTGCCTGTCTGTTCTTCCTCCCCCAGGTCGTCTGATGTTCCACCTCCTCCATATCAAGATTTCACGGATGTGTTCAGTAAAGCTTCTGCTGATATCCTTCCTCCTCATAGAGAATGGGACTGCCCGATTGATCTCGTTCCAGGGAAGGTTCCACCTCGAGGCCGAACTTATCCGTTGTCTCTGCCCGAGACGCATTCTATGGAGGAATACATTAAAGAGAACCTAGCAAAGGGGTTAATTCGACCTTCTTCTTCTCCAGCCGGCGCAGGCTTCTTTTTTGTAAAAAAGAAAGATGGTGGTCTGCGGCCGTGCATCGACTACAGAGGTTTGAACGACATTACCATCAAGAACCGCTATCCTTTACCCCTGATTACTGAGCTCTTTGACAGAGTTAGCGGAGCTACCATCTTTACAAAGCTGGACTTGAGAGGTGCATACAATCTCATCCGGATCCGTGAGGGTGACGAGTGGAAGACCGCATTTAACACCCGTGACGGACATTATGAGTACCTCGTCATGCCCTTCGGATTGAGCAATGCTCCAGCTGTCTTCCAGCATTTCGTCAATGAGATCTTCAGAGACATTCTATACCGTCATGTCGTGGTCTATCTAGATGATATCCTCATTTTTGCCAACAATTTAGAGGAACATCGTTTTTGGGTAAAGGAGGTTCTGTCCCGTCTCCGTGTCAATCATCTCTATTGCAAATTAGAGAAATGCGTCTTTGAAGTCAAGTCCATTCCGTTTCTAGGGTACATTGTGTCCGGTTCCGGACTAGAGATGGATCCTGAGAAACTACAAGCAATCCAGAATTGGCCGGTACCCTTAACCCTCAAAGGGGTCCAGAGGTTCTTAGGGTTCGCCAATTATTACCGAAAGTTTATACGAGACTTTTCCACCATTGTGGCGCCTATTACTGCTTTCACCAAGAAGGGTGCTAACCCGTCCAAGTGGTCTGAAGAAGCCATGCAAGCTTTTCATCTTTTAAAACAGAGGTTCATCTCTGCGCCTGTCCTGAAACAGCCTGACATCGACTCTCCTTTCATCCTAGAGGTGGATGCCTCCTCCGTTGGAGTAGGAGCGGTGTTATCTCAGAGGGCTAAAGATGGCCATTTACATCCTTGCAGTTTCTTCTCACGGACGTTCTCCCCAGCGGAGCGCAACTATGCCATTGGCGACCAGGAGTTGCTAGCCATCAAGCTCGCTCTAGAGGAGTGGAGATATCTGTTGGAGGGAGCTTCTCATTCAATCACCATCCTTACAGACCACAAGAACCTTCTATATCTGAAAGGCGCACAATGTCTCAACCCTCGTCAGGCCAGATGGGCACTTTTCTTTTCCAGGTTCGACTTTAAACTCCAGTTCTGTCCGGGCTCTCAGAATCGCAAGGCCGATGCCCTTTCCCGCTCATGGGAGCAAGAAAATGAGTCAGAGTCTTCAGACAAGCATCCTATTATAAGTCCGTTGGCATTCTCCACGGTAGGGATGGACTCTACGCCCCCATCAGGGAAAAGTTTTGTGAAGCCGACACTAAGGAAGAAGCTCATGCATTGGGCCCATGCTTCCCGCTTTGCCGGACATACAGGTATCCAAAAAACCCTGGAGTTTATCTCTAGGTCCTATTGGTGGCCAACTCTGAAAAAGGACGTTTTGGAGTTTATTGCATCTTGCCCAAAGTGTGCTCAACATAAAGTATCCCGCCAGTCGCCTGCGGGGCAACTGGTTCCACTATCTGTTCCCCGTCGACCATGGACCCATTTGTCGATGGATTTTATTACAGATTTGCCCATGTGCAACAAGTTTAATACCATCTGGGTGGTAGTTGACCGGTTCACCAAGATGGCACACTTCATTCCTCTCACCGGTCTTCCGTCAGCTTCCAAGTTGGCTCAAGTATTCATACAAGAGATCTTTCGACTCCACGGTCTTCCAGAAGAAATTATCTCAGATCGAGGAGTTCAATTCACAGCCAAATTCTGGCGAAGTTTATGTCAAGCCCTCCAAGTCAAGCTAAAGTTTTCCACGGCTTACCATCCTCAGACCAATGGTCAAACTGAGAGGGTGAATCAGGACTTGGAGTCCTTCCTCCGCATCTATGTGTCCTCCTCTCAAGATGACTGGGTTCAATTACTTCCCTGGGCCGAGTTCTGTCATAACAACCAGTATCATTCTTCATCTTCTTCAACACCATTCTTCACCAACTTTGGATTCCACCCTAAAGTCCCTGAGTTCCAACCGCTTCCAGCAACTTCTGTTCCCGCAGTGGATATCACCTTGCATCAGTTTGCCAATATCTGGAAGAGCGTACGATCAGCTCTGCTCAAGGCATCGTTCAGGTACAAGAAGTTTGCGGATATGAAGCGTCGAGCAGTTCCTGCTCTCAAGGTGGGTGATCGGGTATGGTTATCCACGAAGAATTTGAGGTTAAGAGTTCCCAGTATGAAGTTTGCACCTCGCTACATCGGTCCTTTTAAAATTGATCAAGTCATCAATCCTGTTGCTTACAGACTCCAGTTGCCTCCCTTCTTAAAGATACCCAGGACATTCCATGTTTCCTTGTTGAAACCGCTAATCTTGAATCGGTTTCATTCCTCACTTCCTCCAACTCCGAAAGTCCAAACTCAACGAGGCGTTGAGTATGAAGTAGCCAAGATCCTGGACTCACGTCACCGTTACGGTCAACTTCAGTATCTTATTGACTGGAAGGGTTATGGCCCTGAGGAACGTTCATGGACCAATGCTTCTGATGTCCATGCTTCTGCCTTGGTCCGGAGATTCCATTCCAAGTTTCCTCAAAAGCCAAAGAAGTGTCCTGGGGCCACTCCTAAAGGGGGGGGTGCTGTCACGATCCGGGTATCTGGACGCCATTTCTTACCTATCAGATGCCTCCTAAGGCTGGCTCAGCGCTCCAGGACCGGATCCCATCTGTTATCCTGATGTGCACATTCCCGCATCCTCTCCTGTCTCTCTGGACGCAGTCACAGTAACGCCTTATACATCTGGCATGGCGTCTCCCGCGGCCTCCGCCGCCGTCCCTGAGCTTCTGCATTCAGAGTGGCGATTACGTCAGCCGCGGCCTCCGCTGTGTCCGCGTGGTCGGATGTGCATCTGTCAGCCTGGCGTCTCCTGTCTCCGGTGGCCGGCGCCACCATTACTGTTTTCCAGACCACATGGATTACAATCCAAACTTCCCTCCAAGTGTCTGCATGGGCGCAGCCATCTTGGATTCTGTCAGCTGATCATTCCTACCAATCCGTTGTCAGTATTATTAATTTGCATAATTGCCTAGCCAATGCCTTCCTTGCTGCAGGTATAAATAGGTTGTGCCTGAGCAAGGAAGGCGTCAGTGCTTTGGTTGTCAAACCTAGTTCCAGTTTGTCTCTCTTCTGTGAATGTCTTCCAGGTTCCAGCTCCTGTCTCCAGACTTCTGCTATAGAGACCCGCACCAGCATTCCATCTGCGGTGTAGCCTGACTCTCCGATCCATTCTGGACTCACCTGTTTCCAGCTACAACATCACCTGCTTCCAGCTCAGCTTCCAGCAGTGTACAGCTTCTCTTAAAGGGCCGGTGTCCTTTCTGCAGTTTACCACTCTCCACCGGTATTATTATTTCTCCGCTCTCAAATTCTACATTTCATCTACATTGCATCGCTCTCAAGCTTTATTTATTATTTAACTGGTTCCAGCCAGTATCCACTCCGTGCCAACACCTGTCTGGTTCTAACCAGTACCCACAGCAGCATTTTATCTACAGCAGTCCAGCTTTCCCTGGAACACCAGCTGGTACGACCCTGGGCTTTCCTCATTGCTACAGTTGAGCCTGGTAAGGACTTTCCAACTTGCAGATAATAAGAACTGTCTCATACCACCAGAGCTCTGTGGCCCCTGCCACCCTGTAGTACCCAGGAACTGTATTATTATTTCTCTGCTGATTTTTATGTTACTTTTTACTGCTACTGTGATGCATGGAGTTTGTCATAAATAAATATCATTGACTTTTACTCAAGTTGTCGTGGTCACGCCTTCGGGCGGTTTCTCTTCATGTTACTTACATGTCCAGGGGTCTGATACAACCTCCCAGGTTCCGGTACATCTCAGCCCCTACAACTGAGGCTGCCTTCCGTCAGCTCAGGCCCTCAGTTGTGACAGTGAGATAGTGAAACCTTTGTTTTTTGATGGCTCAATGTACATAAACTTTGTTTAATACACAAAGTTATTAAAAATATTGTATTAAATGACCTTCAGGCTGTGTGTATAAGGTGTATATGAAACATAAATGAATTGTGTGAATGTAGACACACTTTGTTTAATGCACAAAGTTATAAAAAATATTGGCTAAAATTACCCTCAGGCTGTGTGTATAAGGTGTATATGATACATAAATGCATTCTGTGCTTAGATTTAGGTCCTATCACCATGATATCTCATTATGGTATGCAATTATTCCAAAATACGGAAAAATCCGATATCCAAAATACCTCTGGTCCCAAGCGTTTTGGATAAGGGATACTTAACCTGTACTGATATTTATTGTAATATAATAGTGGTGGTTTTTACTATTCTCCATATAAGTGCTTAGTGAGGGATCATCCCCCCCCCCCCCCCCCCCGTTTTTGGGCTCGTAATATGTAATGTCGTAAAAGAAAAACATTACCTACCCCTATTCAAGAGCAATGTCTGAAAGCCATAAGACTATTCCAGATCTGAGAGCTAATTAACCTACAAGTATATATTTGGAGTGTTGGAGGGTACCCACGCAACTACGGGGAGAATATACAAACTCCACACAGTTAGGGCCGTGGTGGGAATCAAATCCATGACCTCAGTGCTGTGAGGCAAGTAATGCTAACCGTTACACCATCCGTACTGCCCCAACATGTTAAACAGGAATTCACAAACCAAATCACGCCATCTCACCATCGGACCCAACATTGTTGGATTAACATTGACATCACTGCAAATCATGAATTTACTAAGATTTACTCACACAAAAATTGCAACAGAATTCACTAAACCAATACAATTAAAAATAAAGTATGTCACATGAAGCCTGCATGGATCAGTGCTTTTATGTTTTAAGTGAATGAAAGGGTCAATTTTATAAATAAAATGACGTGAACCAGCACCGGGCTGAGTGAGCTGGTCATATTTCAGGAAAAGAAGGGGGAAAAATGCATAGGGGTCCTTTGTATTTCCAGGACAAGCACTGAGCTATTACTACTGGGGGGTTAATGTCACAGCCGGAGGACACACTTGACAGGGTTCCCTGGGCAAAACATTAATGCCTCCCAACTAGTCACTTCAGCCTTCGGATTCCTCAGAAAGTGGGGACACCCTGAATAAAAGGGTTTCCCACACGAGGATCGCTCAGGGCAGTGGGTGCCTGTTTAATAAGCTTTGAATTTGTAAAAAGTAGAAATAATAATATTTTTACAGGAGTACTACAGGTCCGAGCAAGCCCACTCACATGCTGGTACTTGAAGAACCACAAATACCACCATGCATATTATTAAGGGCCCACTGGAACCTATAGTTCTTCTGTAAAAGAAATGTTAAAATAACCACAAGACACACACACACACACACACACACACACACACACACACACACACCATAGACAGTAAAACTGTAATACATACACTCACATATACTCACCTTGTCCCTGGCGTGGTCGGTCTTCTTGTCTAGTAGAACCCCGCTACATGTGTGGGCAAAAAATATGCATACTCACCTACCCTTGTTCAGGTTGGTCCTCTTGTCCATGTAGGCATCCAGGGGGTTAAAAAATAAAAAAACAAAAGCACATGATCCATGCCAGAAACAAGCCTCACTGTTTGTACATGCTGTACATACAGTGCAGTTCCCATTAGTGACGGAACCCATGGGAGTTCTGTCACTTGCAGAGCCACCAGCAAATCTGCAGCCATTACAGTGGGAACAGGCCACTGATTGGCTGTGAGTGGCCTGACTGTCAGTCAACAGCCAGGTTGCTGTTGATTCCGATCACCATCAGACGACGCAACTCAGCCCAACACAATTCCTAGTAATTTCATTATTTGATGCGGAAAATGTTCTGCCGATAAAGTGCGATTATGGATCACAGCCAGACACGATTCTTTGTAAATTTCCCACACAATGGATTATGCACCAAATGACAGATTCAGCAATCAACCAGGAAAAAGGAAGCGCAGCTATGGATACTGGGACCAGGAACTGATAAGATACAAGTTGTACTGTCAATGAGCAAGTGCAAGTTAGGGGTTTAAATAGGGTGTTCTGATCAGTCTTTGTTGCCTCTGGTCAGGTGGAAGCTAGCCCCTCTGTGATTGGGAGAAACCAGAATCAGCTGATCAATCCTACATGAAGGCGCGCATGCATTGCAGAAGTTAGAAATAGGTGCAAAATGACCAGCAGCTAACCAGGCTCAATATGTTGATGTTTACAGGCCAGTGGGAGCACCCCAAAGCACTTGAAGCTATAGTGGCTGATTTGGAAGGAGGGAGTCCGATTTGTGACACAGATATTCCTACAAATATCCATCCTTGCCAGACTGGATGAATTCCCAGGTGACATTTCTGCTATAAGGTAGTAGTCATGATTGTAGCATCTGTGGTGCATGTTTGTAAAGGATCCCAAACATCAGCAATCAATTGGGGCAATTTGCTGTTTTGCAGATGAATGTGCAAATAATTCTGCAATGTATGGGGTTCACATATCGTGGATTCAGACCAAAAATCAATTGCGATTGTTAAATCAGGTAGTCCACATATCAATTTCAGCTGTAGATTGCTAGTGTATGGTAACAAGCAAATGGAGTACTTTCAGGTGAGCGCAGTACTGAAAATAGTGCTGCCTGGGTCCAATATAGAGGAGATAAACACTAATCTCCAAAAGGTACAATCAGAAAAAAGGTAATATAGGACCCCTGGCGCACAATAATCATAGATGCTAATTAGTACTTTTTAATTAGTACTTTTTAGTACTAAATAATTGAACCAACATGTGCAAATTTTAAATACACAAAAAACTCAATATTTTATTAAAACACAATCCCAGACTGGGTATGGTACATAATACACAATAAAAACAAAAGTGCAAGTTGGGGTGAGGTAGATGGGAACCAGGTAACTTAGTGAAAGTGCTTTCAGTGCTTTGAGTCCTCCTTAAATAGAAAACAATCTCTCACCATAGTCCGTAGTTGCGGTGGGCTAGCTTAAGAAGGTAGTAATTTGGACAAGGAACAGTGAGGGGTGTATTTCGGGACAGGAGACTTTAAGCTGATATGCACAGTGCGGTGGTGCTGGGCCATTCAGCCTAGGACCCCAGCTACCTTCTTAAGCTAGCCCACCGCCGCAACTACGGACTATGGTGAGAGATTGTTTTCTATTTAAGGAGGACTCAAAGCACTGAAAGCACTTTCACTAAGTTACCTGGTTCCCATCTACCTTACCCCAACTTGTACTTTTGTTTTTATTGTGTATTATGTACCATACCCAGTCTGGGATTGTGTTTTAATAAAATATTGAGTTTTTTGTGTATTTAAAATTTGCACATGTTGGTTCAATTATTTAGTACTAAAAAGTACTAATTAAAAAGTACTAATTAGCATCTATGATTATTGTGCGCCAGGGGTCCTATATTACCTTTTTTCTGAGTGTATGGTAACAATCAGCAGATTTGCAGACCGATTGTAGTAAACTGATGAGCCTTTCAAGACTGGCAGATCTGTATTTGCCGAAAATGATCTGCAAATCACTGAAAAATATCTGTAATATATGGGAGCAGATTGGGGGATTGGGGAATTTTTAAACCTGGGGAAAAATCTGCAAATTGATTTTTTTTTGTGATTGCTGTATGGGGGCCTTAACACACAGATAACCAGGTATGAGTTCCCGGTCTAATGGCTGAGAGATAAAATGAATGGCACTCCACGTGCACTGTGTGAACGAATATACTCACCAGAAATCAGACACTTTTAACCTTCCCCAGAGAGCTGTACAGTAGTGGGAGTATTATGAAACATTTCAACCTTTACAACATAACATTAGGCTCAGATTTGGTGATTTTACCTCTCGGCTATTTCCTTCACCACATATTCATGGCTCTGCTGTTTTTGCTGTTGCCGCATTTCCCAGTAGTTGTCCTTCATGTAAGATTCCCAGTACAGCAGCGATGACTTGTCATCTTCCTTGAACTTGCATCCTACAAGGATAATGTGTGACAATTTTTCCAACCTATCTAATTATTACAGGGCTTAATCCCACTCTAATGGCACTTTCACACTCACTCAGCAATTTGTCCCTTGTCAATGGTTCACCAAAGGTGTATTTCAGGGCAAGGTACAGATGAGCAAGCAGGATGAATGGTGGTGGAACAACCGGGCATTCATTGTATTCTTTTATTAAATCAATGCGATAAAACTTCCAGACCTGATCTGACTGACTCTGAATGTCTTCGAATGTGTAACTGGGACAGGAAAAAGTAAAAAGAACAAACATTGAAAATTCACCATGTTCTTCTCAATATTAAATCTGTACAGGAGTTGTGTATAGAGGTGGGAGCACTGGAACCTTGGTGGTCATTCTAAGGTGATCGCTAGCTGTATTCGTTCGCTGTGCAGCGATGAGGTAAAAAAATGGCACTTCTGCGCATGCGTATGTGGCGCAATGTGCACGCGCTGCGTACTATTACAACGAATTAAGTAGTTTTACACAGAGTCTAGCAATGCTTTTCAGTCGCACAGGCAGCCGCAGAGTAATTGACATGAAGTGGGCGTTTCTGGGTGTCAACTGACCGTTTTCAGGGAGTGTTCGGAAAAATGCAGGTGTGCCAGGAACAACGCAGGTGTGGCTGGGCAAACGCAGGGCGTGTTTGTGACGTCAAATCAGGAACCGAACGGTCTGAAGTGATCGCAAGCGCTGAGTAGGTCTGAAGCTACTCTGAAACTGCACTAAATAATTTTGTAGCCGCTCTGCGATCCTTTCGTTCTCACTTCTGCTAAGCTAAAATACACTCCCAGTGGGCGGCGGCATAGCGTTTGCACAGCTGCTAAAAACTGCTAGCGAGCGATCAACTCGGAATGACCACCCTTATCCCTTCCTTATACAGTAACAAATAATGGGACCTTATCATATCTTTGGTATGTGGTTGTTAGGTCGAATGCACTTAGGTCGGCAGTCAATAGGTTGACCACTATTGGTCGACATGGCAAGTTCGACATTGACAAAATGTCGACATGGCAAAGGTCAACAAATGAAAAGGTAGACATGAGTTTTTCATATTTTTTTTCATACTTTACAATCCACGTGGACTACGATTGGGAATAGTAACCTGTACCGAACGGAACAAGGAACCTTGCCTGCAGCATGGAGAGCAAAGTGAGCGCAGAAAGAGGACGGGAAGCACTTATTAGGGTTTCGGCTGATTTTCCAGAATAAACGACACCCAAAAAAGTAAAAAAACTCATGTCGACCTTTACCTGTGGCAACCATTTTCATGGCGACCTTTAGTCCAGGTTGACCTTTTTCCTGTGTTGAGCTAGCGCATTTCGACTAATACTGGTCGGCCTAGTTAGGGTAACACTTTTATTAACACTTCTATTTTTGAAAGCTTTCTTACTTTGCAGCATTATTTCCACACCTGACTAAAACTTTTGCACAGTACTATATGAGAATCACAACAGACAAAACATGGAGGAATTCGTCTTACCTGAACATTGCAATCAACAGGTTGAGCAGAAGAATGTTGGCGAGAAGGAGATACAAACACATCAAAATTATGATCAGCCATTCTGGAAATAGAGCGTTGCCAGAACCATCATTGTAAACACATTTAGGCAGAGTAGAATTAATGCCATTTTGGGAACATTCTGTAGGGTTAAAGTTCAAACCTGAAGAAAAAATAAGAATACAATTCTATTATTGTCTTCTTCATCTTCTACATCTTGTGAGTTGTATGTACAGCCGGATACTCTGGGCCTGATGGTAAATTGGACAGACGTATGGTGTGCTTGATCCTGCACTGGATGCGTGTGAAAAAAGGTGAATATTTGCAGAATGTCTGCACCCTGTAGTGCCTCCCCACCCCAGTTACCCCCTAGTCATATAACCCGTGCACACATGCACCATTCTATACTAGGTGCAGAAGCGCAACCTGGAAAAAGACATATTAATGATTATGGGTGTTATTCAGAGATGGATGCAGGTCTTGCTTCCCGCTGCGAGATCTGTGTCCATCTCCTCACATGCTGGGGGTCGCTCAACACAGGGCAAGGCCGTCCAGCATGTGTGTGTCGCCGCCTCATGATACATCCGCTGTTTAATTGCGGATGCATCGATTTAAGGTCGACCCCTGCCCGCTCACAGAGCCGGATTAAGGGGGGGTCACAGGGGGTACATTACCCTGGGCCCCCCTGCTGCTAGGGGCCCCACAGTTCAGTGTGCAGCTGCAGTGCAAAGTACACTGCAAGCTGCATAAAGTCCAAAGAAAGCAGAGGAAAAGTGCAGAGAGATGGAATCCGAGCCGGGGGGCGGGGCTACACGGCACTGCTTTCAGTTTCACAGTGCAGGTAGCATGTGAGAGGAGGGAGGAGAGAAGGCAGTAGGAGGCGGAGCAGCTACAGACATGTGCCCACGGCCCACCCTGTCAGTGTGTGATAGTGAGGTAAGACTAGGGAGGAGCACTCTACAGTATATGTATAATATATGTATAAGTGTGTGATTGATTGTGGTAGGTGTATATGTTTCTGACTGTGTGTGACAAATATATATGTGTATAAGTGTGTGACTATGTGAATGTACGTGTCTGTGTGAATGTATGTGTATAAGTGTGTAACTGTCAGTGTGTAACAGTATATATGCATGTGTATACGTGTGAGACTATGTATGCTTATATGTGTTTATATATATATATATATATATACTGTATATGTGTGTGTGTGTGTGTGTGTGTGTGTGTGTGTGTGTATATATATTTTGTGTGTGTGTGTATATCTACATGAGTATGAACGCATGCATTTCCTGCCAACCATCATGTTTTGGAGGGACCGTCCTGTTTTTCGGAAACTGTCCCACCTGTGGGCTGGAGAAAAGGTAGGGAGGGATCACTCCCACCTGCTGTGTGTATGATGCTGGGGGCAGCACAGCTGCTGGTTAAGTGATGTGCATGCCCCCTGCGTGAAGTGAATTTTTTGCGTGACGTGTGTCCATGCTCCTTGTTTATGTACACGCAGAAGGCTTGTGCACTATGGTGGTCATTCTGAGTTCGCTCGCTAGCAGTTTTTAGCAGCCGTGCAAACGCTATGGGAGTGTATTATAGCTTAGCAGAAGTGCGAACGAAAGGATCGCAGAGCGGCTACAAAATTTTTATGTGCACTTTTAGACTAGCTCAAAACCTACTCAGCGCTTGCAATGACTTCAGACAGTTTAGTTTTGTTTTGACGTCACAAACACGCCCTGCGTTCGCCCAGCGACGCCTGCATTTTTCCTGGCACGCCTGCGTTTTTCTGAACACTCCCTGAAAACGGTCAGTTGACACCCAGAAACGCCCTCTTCCTGTCAATCACTCTGCGGCCAGCAGTGCGACTGAAAAGCTTCGCTAGACCCTGTGTGAAACTACTTTGTTTGTTGTAATAGTACGATGCGCGTCCGTATTGCGCCGCATACGCAGAAGTGCCGTTTTTTTGCCTCATCTCTGCACAGTGAACGAATGCAGCTAGCGAACAACTCGGAATGACCACCTATGGCTCTTATTGAGATGTGGATGAGTAGCGGTTCATGCAGCAAAGTACCGATGTTCAGTACTTTGTGCATGGACCAGACCCGTACTACATGTGCGCAGTATGGGTCTGTGGCGCCAGACATAAGGCGGCATCAGACAGTCAGAGATTGACAGTCTGATGCCATTTGGGGACAGCGACGGCCTCCATTTCTCCAAACAGAGGCGTGTCTCCGGGGACACAGTAGGCCAGGATCTCTGTCAGAGGATGGATATTTCCTGGCCTCTTGGTAGGTATTGTGGCGGGCGGCTTGCGCAACCCCTTGGGTCACGCAGCCAGCCAATGCTTGTCGGGATTTAGGGGGCTCAGGATGTAGCCATCAGTATTGTGACCAACTAAATCCCCATTCTTGGACATAGTTCATATCAGTAATGCAGGTGGAGGAATGACACCTACTGCTGCATTACCACATTAGTGCTATCGCTGCTGCTTTTATGTAAGCAGCAGCGATAGCTACTCCGTCCACATCTGAATGAGGGCCCCCCAGTCTTAAATGCCCCGGGCCCCCCAAAGCCTTAATCCAGCTCTGCCCGCGCAGCCTGGCTACGCTGGCAGGCAGTCCACAGGCTTTTTTTCTATGGGAGAGGCTGCATGTGAAAACACTCGCAACACTCCCCTGTTCTGGCCAGCGTGCCCCTGCAACGCCAAAATTCCACCACCTGAATGCCCACCGCTGTCAATCACCTTGGGGCCGCATCCGCAAGGAAAAGAGTCACAGATCTGTACGGGACGCGGCCGCTGTGTACAGAGGCGCGGTTGGGTCCATCTATGAATCGGCCCCTATATTCAGCTCTGTCACCGACATTAGCATCAACATGTCCTCCCTGAGAACCACCCATTACAGCCCATCTTTGTCTCTTCAGTGTACTTACATGCGGATAGCTCCGGAGCATGCATAGCATGAAATATGCAACATATTCCCCGCATATAGTCTTACGTTCTTCTCAGCATAATCCCTTGTATCATTTATGCCATGAAATCACAGCCATGACCAGTCAGATAACTTACTGTCCATGTCTGATGGAAGATGCCCAAAAAGTGTTAGGTACGGATAGTAGACAACATTCCGAAAGATCCAGCTTAGCCTTGTTTCATTGGTAGTTAGAATCGCCTGCTTTGCCACCCCATAGGATACAATAAAAATAGCCAAAAGGAAGAGGAAGAAGAACATGTCCTTCACCTGGAGAAAGCAAATCAGTAACAAGAACACTTATTACTTACAATGGGACAGACAACATCTTATGTCTTGTCGGCAAAGATGTGCAAAGTTGCAGCTAAATTCTTGGTAAATGTAGAACTGTCTATAGTACATACAGTAGGCGTGACTTTCAAGAGATACAACCTATCTGCCCTTCATTGGCTTCCTCCTCCTGCAGGATCTCAACATGGATCTAAAGGCGTAATTCCAAGTTGATCGCAGCAGGATTTTTGTTAGCAGTTGGGCAAAACCATGTGCACTGCAGGGGAGGCAGATAAAACATGTGCAGAGAGAGTTAGATTTGGGGGGGTTATTTTGTTTCTGTGCAGGGTAAATACTGGCTGCTTTATTTTTACACTGCAAATTAGATTGCAAATTGAACACACCCCACCCAAATCTATCTCTCTCTGCACATGTTATATCTGCCTCCCCTGCAGTGCACATGGGCCCTCATTCCGAGTTGTTCGCTCGCAAGCTGCTTTTAGCAGCATTGCACACGCTAAGCCGCCGCCTACTGGGAGTGAATTTTAGCTTAGCAAAATTGCGAACGAAGTATTCGCAATATTGCGAAAAGATTTTTCTGTGCAGTTTCTGAGTAGCTCGAGACTTACTCTTCCAGTGCGATCAGTTCAGTGCTTGTCGTTCCTGGTTTGACGTCACAAACACACCCAGCGTTCGCGCAGACACTCCCCCGTTTCTCCAGCCACTCCCGCATTTTTCCCAGAAACGGCAGCGTTTGTTCACACACTCCCATAAAACGGCCAGTTTCCGCCCAGAAACACCCACTTCCTGTCAATCACACTACGATCACCAGTACAAAGAAAAAACCTCGTAATGCCGTGAGTAAAATACCAAACTTCTTAGCAAATTTACTTGGCGCAGTCGCAGTGCGAACATTGCGCATGCGCAGTTTGCGGAAAATCGCTGCGATGCGATGAAAAAGAACGAGCGAACAACTCGGAATGACCCCCATGGTTTTGCCCAACTGCTAACAAAAATCCTGCTGCGATCAACTTGGAATTACCCCCTAAGTTTCCATGCAAATACCACTGCGTTAAGTATAGCGGTGAGGGGCAGGGGTGGGGGTGGTTGGGAGGTGTTCGGGGGTGTGGAATTCCAGGTGGAAACAAATAGAGATATCAATGCCAAACACTTAGAACTAATTATGGAATGACGTTCACATTCCTGCTGCCAAATTAGAAGGTGATTATTTCACAGAAAATTTTCAAATATGAGGATAACTGATACAAAACATACTATAATCACAGTCTGTGGAGACTGTTCAGAGAGATATCTTACCATTCGATGAATAATGATAATCTTAGGACCCAGAACTTTGCTGATGGTGAAGATATGCATCAGACGAATACACAATATCATGAAGTCCAGAGACAAGAATACTCGGCCCAGATAAACAGTATCAGTGCAAACCAATCTAGTAGAGTAATAGATTCAATAGAAAAATGATTATATGTTAACAGTTACAATATTCTTGCACTCCCTTTCTCTAGTCAGATAGATTACTGACAGTGAAAAAATCACAGAGTCAGTTTAAATTCCTGCTCACACTCGCCCACTGTATACAGGCCAGTGCCATTTCTAGTGGCGCACAAACCGTGCGACTGCACGGGGCGCCCGTCGTGGCACTTTTCCTGTTCTTGACTGCTCTCCCTCCTCCTCACCATAGTACTCCACTCGGGGGGCGGAGTGTCATGGCATGACGTGTGTGCAACGCATTACTATGCAAAACTCCGGCCCCGGAGCGGAGTACTATGGCGGGGAGAAGGGGGAGCAGAAGAGCTGGCGGACTGGCGCCGGCGCACACCCCTAACAATGAGCATTACATTACACACCCCTGGCAATGACATTACCCATAGCAATGAGCATTTCACATCCCTGGCAATTACATTACCCCTGGCAACTAGCATTACACACCCCTGGTAACTAGCACTACACACCCCTGGCAATGGGCATTACCCCTGGCAACAAGCATTATACAACCCTGGAAACTAGCATTACACACCCCTAGCAATGACATTACACAGCCCTGCCAATGGGCTTTACCCCTAGCAACTAGCATTACACACCCCTGGCAATGAGCATTACACACCTCTGGTAACGTGGCAATGAGCATTACCCCTGGCAACGAGCATGACCCCCTTCCCAGAGCATGAAACCCCTGGCAATGAGCAGGGATTGCTTGCTCTTCCGGGGCGCCGGGAGGGTCACCCGATTTTCGGGAGCCTCCCGGCCATTCCGGGAGAGTAGGCAAGTATGGCCTGAGGGTGGCAGCTAAATGGCTCCTTTACAGGACTAAGGGGTCTATTTATTAACATTATTTTTACTAAAATAATGTGAAAAAGGGAGTTTTTTTACACCCATTTCACATTATTTTAATATCACCTCAATGTATTAAAGGGCACGTGGAGCAGTTTTCATGAAAAACTGCTCCAAACCCTTTAATTCACTTTTTTTTAGTGAGCCACATCGCATTCCCCATACTTATAATGGGAAATGCGATCTGACCAGATTTACTAAAAAAAAATGTGAAAAATTACCACAGAGCAGCACTGCGACAGGGAGGCATTGCCCAGCTTTATCTGCCCCTGGCATAGAAAGCTGAGCGGGACCCGGCTACAGTGATCAGCTATGTGTGTCCGATTGAAACACAAGCTGATCAGAGTGTAAAAAAAAAAAAAAGTAAAAGAAAAAAAAAATACACTCACCTGTTCCGGTGTCCCTGCTCCAGTAAGCGCTGCTGGCGCCGGGTCCCCCATGTGCTGCAATGTGACTCCGGTGCAGTAAAGTGATGCTGCAAAGCTGCAGCGCACTTTACAGCACCGGGGTCACTGCAGCGCACAGGATCCGGCGCCCGGCAGTCCATCAGAAGCAGCGTGAACCGGCTCCCTGGATAGGTGTGTATATTGATCTGCTGGGGGGGGGGGGGGTCCGCGGCGTGTGGGAGTAGGGGGGTCGACCAGGAGACGGTGGTAGGGGCGCATGCGCAGCAGGTCATCACGGTATTTTTTATGACACGTACCCCGACGATGCTGCAGAGTGTTATCGCAGTGCGAGTTTGTGCGATTTTATCACCTGTCATCCGCATCCTGGATGCGGATGGTGATAAATAGGCCCCTAAGAGTTCTATTTACTAAGCCTTGGATGGAGATAAAGTGGATAGAGATAAAGAGCCTAATTCAGGTTGGATCGCAAAACGCGATCCAACCGCAAAATTGCTAAAAGGATGCGGGCGCATGGAATGTAATTGCCTCTTCCTGTCAATCAAGCAGAGGCATTCGCGCGGTGTGGCCATGATTGTGGCGGCTTTGTGGCGTCACACTCGGCTGCTGCGATCAGAAAGATGGCAGCGGGCCTCCTGCGGGCGCAGCCAAGCTTGGCCGGCAGAAGGCAACCTTCATTTCTGCATATAGGATTAATAGAGAGAGTGGTATTCTTGTTATCACTTGTTACAAATGTTAAATGGTGCTCCAGCCAACCAGCCCCTGGCATGCGTTTAAAACATGATAGCTAGCAGCTGATTGGCTGGAGCACCATTTTATATTTGTAATGAGTGATAACAAGAATTTCACTCATTAAATCTGCCCCTTATGGTGGTGTACAATCTGTGGCTGGCCGGCGTCATTAGAAATGGGTGGCACTGATTTGCGGTGACTGGAGGCAGTACTCATGGACAGCAGTGAGAGGAGAAGTGGGCGGCCCCTGTGATGGAGGCAGATACCTGCTTAATAGATGGGAAAGGTGCTGGAGACAGACAGGAGGCAGGCTGCTTGAAGCTACTAAAACACTGTCAGGTAGGCAGTAACTGCACAGAGGGTTGGAATGGGCAACAATGGTACAGAGGAAAACCCTGGTGGGCCCCACTGCCTGGGGGCCCTTCTCCTCTTGTAGGGATCAGGTTCCAGACTGTGCACTAATTATACATTATGCATATGTTACATTATATTGCACAGGACTTTGGTGTATTTTGTACAGTGCACTGCTATTATTCTGGTACATTATTGTGCATGCACTAGCAGTATTTACTGTATTTACTGTACAGTATATATTTATAAAGGGGCCCAGACCATGCACTAGCTAATGGTTAGTGAAGCCTCTGTGGTGACAGGCCACACCCCTAAGCATGGGCCCCTATTACTGCATTCCCCCGGTGGGCCCTTCATACCCCTGTCCGACACTGACTGCATAGTGGATGGGCAGAGAGACAGAGACTGGTGCTGCAGATGCAGGTTGGAGCCAGCTGCTCTGTAGCATGCACAACAGTGTAAGCAATGAGGTTTGTGATAAATACACCTCTTTACTCCAAAAGTCTCAGTTAGATGACACATAATCCCTCCACCTCTAAGTTTACCCATTGCTTACAAACCCCCCCTCCTCCCCGACGGCCGCTGCTGTCACTCGTTGTATGAGCTCAACCTTCAGGGATGATCACACTATTCTTTTCACCCCCTTCCACACCCGTTCTGTTTCTGCTGACGAGCGTGGTATTATCATTTCAATGCAGTACTCCCGGGGTAGTGAGGCACCCTAACCCTTTACGCAGTTAAACCTGATTACTGTGTGCGCAATAAGCGTGATAACGGGGATCACTTTACCATACGAATGCAAACGAATGCGCTGTGTAGCCACAGTGCATGCGCAGTGTACAGAAAATCGCTTAATTGCTATTTTCGGTACACTGCAATCCAACCCTATTTATTTGTGTGTTCAGGGCCGTCTTTTCATATGGGCTCAATGGTCTCTTTCCCAAGGGCCCCAGGAGTATAAGGGCCCCAAGCTGATAGCTGAGGATCCCCTCTTTTCAGGGATACCAGATTTTTGAAAATCGGCCCTGGGGAACCGGAGATATCGGACTTCAAAGCAGTGGTCCCCATGCAACCCTGTTAATTGCTCTTCCCAGCCAGATATCTTGGGGTTTGTCTGACTTAGAGTTTTTCTGAGGGCATACTCCAAATGCCGGGACTCTCTCCTTTTAGTGGCCACTGGCAGCTTGTCTCTACTTTTGCCAGAATCAGAGATATCAGCCTTCAAGCAGTTGGTCCTTGCTCCAGCTCCACATGCCTAATATGCAGTTTTATATTTTATCGGTGGATTTCTTTGGCTGCTGAACTGTTATCCCCAACTCACCAGTACCTTTTGAAAGGTGGGACTCTCTAGTTTTTTATCCAATTCAAATCTAAAAAATCTATATCCAGGAATTGGAGATATCTGTGGTCAAGCATGCCGCCCTCCCACCAGAAAATTATGAATATTAAGACCACTCCACTATCCACCCCTCACCTACGTATTAAACACCCCCTACCACCCTTGCAGTAATGTACCGGGGCCCCTTCATTCAGCCCAAATGCCCCCTTCTACAGTTTAGTGTTCTCCCTCCCGCCCCATCTGTGCAGTAAATGAGTAATTAGCAGAAAATACTGCTCCAGGTCCTACATGCTGAGCAGAACTTAGAACACCCCCCTACCGCCTGCGGGACATCAAAGCTGCTGCTGATAGCTGGAGCATGGGTAGGGGCCCCAGTGCATTGCTGTGCTCAGGGGCCTGCACTGCTGTTAAGACGGCCCTGTGTGTGTTGCACGGTTATATAAACTAAAAGGACAGACCATTAGTGGTTTTAGTATTTTATTGTATTATAACCGAAATAATATAACCTTGTTTGGTTATCTTTCAGTAATCAGTGCCAAACACCCCCACAAATCTGTAGTCTGTTTATCCATCTTTACCTAGAGCAAGACCATGTCTATCTCTGCCCTGGGCATCTTTGTCTAGAGACAAATAATCTTCACCACCTCTCCCCCTCCATCCAGACCATGTCCATCTTCAGCCAGACTACCTCCACATGGACCATCTCTACCCACAGCCAAATAATTTCCACATCCATCCTGGCCATCTCTATCCAGAGCCAGACCATTTCCACCTCCACCCATACCATCTCCACCAACACCTAGACCATCTACACCTCCACCCAGACTATTTCTACCACCAGCCCCATCTCTAGCTACCCATCTACATATGATCAAAATCTTACCTGCAGATGAGCCCCACAACAAACAAAAACAATGCAGATATGTCCACCTGGTTCCAGAAATCTTTGATGTACTGGGCAGGTTGTCTATTAAACGGATGCCGGTTACGGTCACAAAATGACAAGAGAATTCCTGACTGTCAGAGAAATGAATACTTGATGAGGAAAATTAATTTTAAGGTAAAACAAAAGGAAGATATGAGGAACAAATGAAACATACGGCACAGGCATTGAATAGGTCGACCTAAAAATGGCAGATAAGTTATCTTTTTTTGACTAGTTGAAAAAAAATGGCACTAATTGAATACCTCTTTTATAAGGCTACTGGACATCTGAGGAACATTAAAAAACCTATCCTTTCGGTATAAATAAGGTTTTATAGTTTATTATTTTCTAGCGCCATGGAAAGGATTGAAAAACTGGATATTGCTTGTTTATAGTTGATTGTGGGGCTGCTGGGCACTGTCGTATCTATAATGGGTGCAGTGTGTCCGGTGCACACGAGCCCCTGAGTCCAGCATGCTGCACCCATTTTCTAAATACTCACCGCTCTGGAGTACTGCGCCGATGACTGCGGCGGTGTTAAAACACTGTGAAAATGGCGCAGCTGCCATATTCACGGCGTTCTTTGCATGTGCAGTACAAAAATCACTGGGAAAATGGCTACCGCGCTATTTTCCCAGAGATCTGCGCATGCGCAGTAGAGTCTGAGCGCTCTAGTGCTCAGACTCTCACCGCTGCTGGCAGAGAGGAGGGGGCCCAAACGGAGGAGGCTGCACCCGGGCCTCCTCCTCTCTTAAAGCGCCCCTGCTGCTGGGTGAACAATCGGGGCTGCTGGGTGCATGGTTTTTAAAGATTGTTACTGTATTTTAGTCACTACAAGTTGTCATTTAAAACGTATGCTGAAATAGTAATTAGATAACAGTTGCTAACATCCATCTATTCAATTCCAATGTTAAGTCAGCCTAGTAATTTACTTATCCATGTGGGGTTTCTAAAGACCAATAAAGATTTTCTTTTAGAAGCATTGTAAGGCAAACTTAAACAATTGGCTCTGAACATTGTACTGAAAGGCATGGATAATGAATTATGCTAATGACTGACTGGAATACTGACCGCGCTTAGGTGGCATGTTGATCACATCTACTAATACTGATAATATTACCTTATAACCAGGGGTTAAAGTGAGTCAGAACGGGGCGGGAACTGCGCTCCATCAGTTCCATTTGGAGATGGTACCAGTTCCGCCTCCTCCAGCTCACCTAACCCAGAATGGGAGCCCAGAGATGCAGGGAGATGCCGGGTGCCCACTGAGATTGAGGGGCAGATTTATTAAGCTCGGTGAAGTAATAAAGTGGAAGGTGATAAAGTCCCAGCCAATCAGCTCCTAACTTCCATGTTACAGGCTGGGTTTGAAAAATGACCGGAGCTGACTGGCTGGTGCTTTATCATCTTCCACTTTATCACTTCACCAAGCTTAATAAATCTGCCCCTGTGTTACCAGCGGGTGCCTGGCTCCCTCTCCACAGTGGCAGCTGGAGGCAGGAGCTCACTCCTGAGCTCTGGCTTCTGGCTCTGGCACTGTGCACTATAGAAGAGACGTCATGACGTCTCTCCCATAGCTCCGAGGAGCAGACCCCAGGAAGACTGCAGTGGTCGGACACAGGAGCGGGGCTTGGTGAGTATTGTGTTTAGGGTTTTTTTTATGTGTAAGTGGCTCTTCTACTGGGGATAACTGCATGGGGGCTGAACTACATGGGGGTTAAACTATATGGGGGCTAAAGTACATGGGGGCTAACTACATGGGGACTAACTACATGGGGGCTAACTACTGGGGGCTAAACTACATGGGGGCTGAACTACATGGGGGCTAATCTACAGGGTGCTGAACTACATGGGGGCTGAACTATCTGGGGCAATACTACATGGGGGCATAACTACTGTCGGTAATACTACATGGGGGCATAACTACAGGGCATTACTACTGGAGGCACTACTACACGGTGGAATACTTCAGGGGCTATTACTACTGGGGGCATTACTACTAGGGGCATTACTACACAGGGGAATTACTACTTGGGGCAATACTACATAGGGGCATTACCACTAGGGGCATTACTACTGGAGGCACTACTAATGAGGGCATTGAATAGGGGGCACCTCATAAGGGGCATCACTCCTGGGAACATAAGGGGCACTACTACTGGGGGCATTGCATAAGGGGCACCACTAATATGGACTCCACATAACGGGCACTACTACTACTGTGGCCATAACATAAGGGGCACTACTACTGTGGCCATTGTGGGGCATTATGTGTATTAAGGGTGCTACTACTGTGGGCATTATGTGTATTAGGGGTGCTACTACTGTGGCCATTGTGTATAAGGGGCAATAATGTGTGTCATAACATGAATAAAGGACACTACTGTGTGGTGTAATGTGTATAAGATTGTGCTACTGTGTGGCATAATTTTAATTGGGGATACTATTGTGTGACCATGCCCCCTTTTTGAGACCACGCCCTGGGGAGCACCATCTCTCTAGGGCCACTTTAAGCACTGCTTCTAACAGTAGCACACCATATTGCACACACCTCTGTTTCGTTACAATAAGGCAGACACAGGGGCGTGGCCTGGAGTCTGACCAGGGCGGCTGCACATACAGGGAGCTCTCAATTCCCTGTGGAAAATATCCCCTTGTTTCCCTCCCCTCACCCCCAGACTGCTCCATTACACCTTCAACTGCACCACTAAGACCCCCTCACGCTGGTGGACCCGTGCCGCGGAGTCGGGAAGCCGGTATACTGGCTTCTGCGGACTGCGGCCTGTCCACCCACCTGAAGCCGGGGCCTCGAGTTCAGTCCGGCGCCACTCGTCACGGAGGCCGTCCGCCTCTGGGGACCCCGCAGTGCCCGCTCGAGACTCCCAGCTCAGATCTGTGCAGCCGGACCCCCCCTCCCCTTACCTGACATCTGGGGTCGGTGCTGCAAGAGGGAGAAGAACCCGACTGCTGCGAGAGGCCCGGAATCCCCGCGGCGGCGGCCATCTTGGATCTCGGGACCCGGACGGGGGGACGGAGGACGTGCAGCCCGGGGATCCCCCCGGCGAAGTGGTAAGCCGCTTCCCCTGCTCTTGCCTCCCTGCGGTGCTCCCTCCTTCTGGGCCCCAGCGCACACCACCCGCGGACGGCCACCGCTCACACGCTGGAGGGGCTGGCTGCGGCCCCGTCCCCCCCCCTCCTGTGACCTCAATCTGGGACTGACTCTGTCCCCCTCCTGGGCCTGAGAGAACCTGCTCCACTCCCTTTGCCTACACTGCCTCTTGGGGAGTGCCGGCCCGGATCCCCCCAAGCTTCCAGCTCCCTGCAGCCTACTCCAGCGGCGGCCATTTTGTGGGTCTCTGGGACCGCAGTTCCCCTCCAACCACCTAAAGCCCGCTGGGGCCTACATTGGAGCTCACCGTGGGCCGTTTCCATACCGGTCCTCTCCCCCCGCCGGGACCCAACCGCGGGACTACCCCGGTCACTGGCTGGTCCGTGCCCAGGACCCGCCCCCGTGGTCCCCGAGCGGTGGAGATCGTCTCCGAGGCCCCTCCTCCTGCGGCTTCAGATTATCAGCCTCCAATCCGGGGCTGGGTGCCCTCCCTCTGCTCGCTTGAGCTTCCCTGGGCGGGCTCCATCTGCCGGGCTCGGCTGAGCTCCACACCATGATGCCTCCCTAAACCCCCAGATTCACCTTCCCTGGTCCTGAGCCTCACTGCAGGAGCGCCGCCTCCATTTCCCACCCTGTCCTCCACCTACCCCCCTGCGCTCCCAAGATGACCAGAGGTAATAAAAAATCCCAGGGGTCCGACCTCACACCATTTCTAACCAAAAAAAACACTCCAGCCACAAACAGGCCTGACAATCCCGGCCCATCCCAAGGTCCCTCCGAATCGGAGGCCGAAGATGACGATCTCACCCCCCTCACCCGCAAAGACTTCCTCTCCCTCCTTAAGGAGATGCGGGACATTAAGTCCTCAGTCCAAGCTCTACACTCCTTGAAATCCGATATAGCCGATATCGGCTCCAGAACCGACCAACTTGAAAGGAGAGTGGAAGAAGTGGTAACATTCCAGCAAGCAGCAGAGACCGATCTTCATCAACTCCGTCAGGACGTTGCCCACCTCCGGGAGGAGAACGAGGACCAAGACAATAGAGCAAGGAGAAATAATATGAGGATCCGGGGCATCCCAGAAGAGATCGAGGCGACCCATCTTGACCTTTACCTCAAACGTCTCTTCGCACACCTGTCGCCTGACACCCCCGAGGAGCATCTCCTACTGGACCGAGCCCATCGGGCCTTACGGCCTCGCTCCCAGGACTCCTCCCAGCCCAGAGATGTCATCCTCCGAATGCACTACTTTACAGCAAAGGAGGCCATCATGAGGGAGGCCCGACGACTGGGCTCTGTGACTTTCCAAAATACTCCGCTCCAAATTTTTCAGGATTTATCCCCCCTAACCCTAGCTAAACGCAGGGACTTTAAACCCATCACCTCCCTGCTCTCCCGCCACAGCGTGAAGTACCGCTGGGGTTTCCCTTTCCGGATCCTAGTGTGGCACCAAGGGAAGCTCATTACAGCCAGAGACCAACCTGAGGCCCAAACGCTCCTCTCCAGACTGGGCATCTCCGCTCCTGACCAAGATGTCCATTCTCCACGCCTCCCACCACGGGCACAGCAGGTCTCACTTCAATCTCCTCGCTCCGAGTGGTTCACGGTGCCATCCTCTGCGGCCTCCCAGGCTCCACCTCCAGTTCCCTGAGAACTTTTACCTCTCTGAGCTACCGCTCCCCACATTGAATTGGGACGATCACTCCTGGTCGTATCCCCCCATCAGAGGCGCTACTTTACTTTAGGTTCCCCGTAACCTTACCTCTTGATCCCCTAGTTGCCTCACAAATGTTTTGTTGTTATCCCTGGTTGAATTGTTACTGTGTTTAAAAGCTTAAATGCCTAACTGCCTAAAAACTCGAAGCTCTCCCTTCTGATATGTTTCCATGCTGACACTTGACTTACTCTCTTCCATCCTCCCCCCCCTTCCTATTCCTCGCCCTTTGGGGCTGGCGCTCCCGCTGTCTTCTCCTCCTGTCTTCTCTCCAGCTCTCTCCCTCAGGTACCCCCAGGGGAGGCTTTCCTCCTGTCCTCTCCCGAGCGGCTCGTGATCCGCGATCTGGACCCCATGCCGCGCCCCCACAGGGCCCCAGGCCCTACTGCTGACCTAGGTGCTCCCCCGACACCTAGTATTCCTTCCCCTTGTCAGCTCTACCGGTCCTGGCCTCCTCCGCCAGACGACCACCCACCCTCCCACCCCCTCCGGTCTTTCCCCCCCCCCCCCCCTCCTCTGACCACACTCTCTCTCACATCATATATCTCCGATCTGTCTCCCCCCTCTCCATTTTTAACCATCTCCGCCCTTTCAAATCCGCCGACCTCTCTGTTGCCTGCCCATGGGTCTCCGGGTACTCTCTCATAACGTGAAGGGCCTGAATAGCCCTCAAAAGAGGGGTAAGCTCTTTGCTTCCCTTAAACACCATGGAGGCGACCTGATCTTCCTACAGGAAACTCACTTCGTACACGACTCTCACCCCACCCTCCAATGTAAACCATTCCCTGTCTCCTTTCACGCCTGCGATCACCTGGCCAAAAAACGTGGAGTAGCGATTTTAATAGCCCGCCACCTCTCTTTTGAACTCCTAGACTCTCATACTGACAAAGACGGCCGGTTCCTTGTCCTGGTGGGGAGACTTAATAATAATCTATGCACCCTGGTTAACGTTTACGCCCCTAACCAGCGACAGGAACGGTTCTTTACGAGGCTAGATAATCTCCTCACCCGAGTCCGCCAGGGCGACCTTATACTTGCAGGGGACTTCAACTCCGTCCTCAACCCACAGCTAGATCGCTCTTCCTCTCCCCCTACTCCTTCCCCATCGGACTCCCTCCGCTCTAGATCCCTCCTCCGACTTATGCGTTCTCAACTCCTCTACGACTCCTGGAGGATAAAAGATCCCTCTGCCCGCGATTATACCTTCTACTCTGCCCCTCATAACTCCTACTCCCGCATTGATATGGTCCTGCTCAGTCATGATCTTGCTCTGAATCTCCGCGATGCCCATATTCACCCATTAGTATGGTCCGACCACGCTCCCATCTCCTGCGACCTGGCAGGTTTGGTTTCCCGTCCTCGCCCTATGACATGGCGCCTAAACGACTCCCTCCTACATAACCCTGAGATTAGGTCCCATCTTCATGACAAAATCTCTGACTATTTCACCTTAAATGACTCCCCCGATATCTCCAGATCCACCCTCTGGCTGGCGCATAAGGCTCTTCTTCGTGGACACCTCATCAGTCTAGCCTCAAAAGCCAAAAAGCAATCCCTTTCCCAATACAACAGGCTCTCCATTAAACTCCACGCACTTGAGACCCAACACAAGGCGTCCTCCGACCCAACGGTCTTGTCCGAACTTCGCACCATTAAGGCGGAACTTGATCTCCTCCTTACTACACGAGTGGCCAAGCGTCTTAAGTGGCTTCGCCAGTCCTTTTATGAGAAGGGTGACAAGGCGGACAAGATCCTGGCGGCTCGACTCCGCTCCACGAGAGCCAAAACCAACATTGTCACTATCAGAAACTCTCTCAATCAACTTGTTCAGGATCCCATTGCCATTAGAGCCGCTTTCCAATCTTACTACACCGATCTATACAACCTCCCGCCCCCTCCACCGGGCTCCTCCCCCCGACCTCGATCCGACCTTATCTCCCACTTTCTCTCTGCTTCTAATCTACCCAGACTTCCCCAGGACGCCTTGGACCTTCTTAACGGAGAGATTACGGTGGATGAAATCACCCAGACTATACTCATGCAAAAAATCGGCAAATCCCCGGGTCCGGACGGGTTCACGGCTCTCTATTACAAAAAATTCTCTGCCCTTCTCTCCCCCCACCTACACTCTCTGTTCAATGGGATTGTCCAAGGCGACCCTTTTCCCCCTGAGATGCTAGAGGCTAGAATTGTGGTGATCCCCAAAGAAGGCAAAGATCCCCTTAACTGCGCTAGCTATCGCCCCATATCTCTCCTGAACTTAGACCTGAAAATCTTTGCTAAAATTCTGGCCAATCGCCTTAATCCATACCTCCCTTCCCTTGTTCACTACGACCAAGTAGGGTTTATACCGGGCCGCCAGGCAAGAGATAACACCAGACGAGCTATTGACCTTATACATATCTCGAATTCCAGGAGATCCCCTACTATCATGCTCTCCTTAGATGCCGAAAAAGCATTTGACCGGATCTCCTGGGAATTCCTGAAACCCGCCTTGGAGGCTTATGGCCTGTCCGGGGGCTTCCTCACTAGCATCCTAGCATTATACTCCACCCCCTCTGCCACCGTCCTTGTCAATGGTACCCCATCCGCCCCACTTAGTATCTCCAATGGCACACGTCAGGGCTGCCCCCTCTCCCCCTTAATATTTGCCCTCATCATAGAACCCCTTGCCTCTCAAATTAGAATACATCCGGACATACACGGAGTACAGGTAGGCCCGATAGATCCCAAAATTTCCCTCTTCGCAGATGACATCCTACTCTCCCTGACCCAGCCCCTTATTTCACTCCCAAACTTATTCTCAGTTCTACAAGCCTATAGCCTTATTTCAGGCTATAAGATCAACTACTCCAAATCTGAGGCCATGATGCTACATATCCCCCAACATGAGGCTGAATCCCTTCGCGCCAACTTTAAATTTAAATGGCAGCCCACGAGGATTAAATACTTAGGGATCTACCTAACCCCGCACTATGACTCCCTGTTCCGAGAAAACTTCCCGCCCCTCCTCACCAACACACTAGCCGACCTGACCTCTTGGAACAGTCTCTTCATCTCGTGGCTGGGCAGGATCATAGCAGTTAAAATGACCATAATCCCCAAATGGCTCTACCTTTTCCAGACTCTTCCTGTGGCGGTCCCGGCCCCCTTTCTCCGCAATATCCAACGAGCCCTTATACGCTTTATTTGGAACCACAGGCCTCCCCGCATTGCAGCCAACACTCTGAAAAGATCAACTTCCACGGGAGGCAGAGGCCTTCCCGACGTTAAGTTATACTACCTCGCCTCCCACTTATCCCACATTGTCACTTCATACGCTCCTCCAGGGTCATTATCCTGGTTGGACATTGAGGCAGCCTTCATTGGCATCCCAGACCTGACCCCCTTATGGGGACTCTCCTCCACCTCTCGACCCCCAACCTCTAAACTTCTTCCCACCATCAAATTCAACCTTAAAACCTGGGACACCCTCTCTCTGAAGTGGGGTCTCACTACTACACCCTCACCCTTGACCCCCATCTGGCAGAACCCCATGTTCCCCTCCGGACTCTCGAGTACGAGATCCCGGGCGTGGATAACACTGGGCCTTAAATTCCCAATCGACTTTGCCGATCGGGGCCAATGGCTGTCCCTACCTGACCTCCAGCAGAAAATCCCCTCACAACCACTCAATCCCTTCCAATTCCTACAAATACGCCACTTTCTAACCTCCCTCCCCCCCACCGCCTTACTTCGTGCCCTTACTCCCTTTGAATCCCTATGTGTCAACTCCCACTCATCCAAAGGCATAATTTCCCAACTTTATTCTCTCCTACTGGAATCCTCCCTACCTTTATCCCGGCCCCATGAACTCGCATGGGAACGGGACCTCGGGCCTCCACCCGAAACCGAAGACTGGGAGGACATGAGACTAGGGATTGCCAAATCCTCTATTGCCACCGCTTATAAGGAAACGGCCTACAAAGTTTATTATCGCTGGTACTACACTCCCGACCGTCTCAACAAATTCTTCCCGTCCGCCTCCCCGGCCTGCTGGAGGAACTGCGGAGCTAGAGGTACTATGCTCCACATATGGTGGACTTGCCCGGTTATCATGTCCTTCTGGGATTTGGTCCACTCCCTCCTCAACTCACTTCTAGAATCTCCTTTGCCGAAAGACCCCTGGATCTCCCTACTGTGTTATCCCCCCCCACTTCTCAATAAATTCTCCCAAAAGCTGACCTCACACATTCTAGCGGCAGCAAAATCACTGATCGCCCTCAACTGGAAGAGCCCCTCACCACCTTCCCTACTATCCCTTAAAACCAAAATCTGGCACATCGCCTCAATGGAAAAAATCACCTATTACCTCCACGACCGGGGCCACGTCTTCGAGCAAGTCTGGGCCCCCTGGCTCGCCGCTGAACGTGGCTAGCCGTTCCCCTCCGTCTGCCCCCGCTCCCCCCGCAGACCCATGGGCACCTTCCACCTTCTCTCTCCGACATTCTTCTTTAACCCCACTCCTATCTTTCTCAACTACCTCTTCTTCCTATTACCCTCTCTCTCTTCGTCTCTTTCCTGTCTCCCCTCTATTATGATCTTGTTGTTCTTGAGATATATACTATGTATGAATATAAATGTGGTCGTCCCCCCCCCGTTCCTCTCCCCCCCCCCCTGATCCCCATGTTTGAACTCGACTGTTTTCCCACACTGATTAACCCTGTTATGTATCTGAAATTTGTGGTCTATCTTGGACGCTGGCTATGTTGGCCGCCTGTCCCATGTATTTCTAGAATGCCTTTTCAATGTACCTGACCACGTATAAATAAAGAATTTCAAAAAAACAATAAGGCAGACACATTTTTCTATTCAGAGGGGAAAAAACTGGAAAGTCCAGAAACACTAATAAAATAGTTTGATTTGATATGAATACCAATGAAAATGTAATAATAAACAGACATGCTTTTAACACTGCTGTGCAGAGGACCTCTGAGAGTATCCAGTCATCTGCTGGCAGACTGAAACTACTAGCCAAGGAATGTGATATGGTGCATTAGCAAGTGAGCTCATCAGGGACAAAATTGTTTGTGGGACTTATAATCATGTAACGTGTGCACATTTATTACGTTAGAAGGAATTAACACTGGACATGGCTATACACATAAGCATGCTGCATGAGCAGTAAATTAAAAGTGCATGGAGTTCTAAAGAGTCTGATGTTCAGTATGTGAATGCCAGCATCATGTGCAGCAACACGCACACTGTGGGAATTGTCCTGCTTTCAATAAATGCAGCAATGCTTGTGGCAAAGCCATTTTGAACACTGGTACAGGTCCAAGCATTAAACTGATGACAAACGCCTTTACACTGCACATTCTGGCACCCCAGACGCCGATCTCCACTATGAGAATATTGACCTCATGGCTAAAAAGATTAAATATTTATTACTATAATAAATAAGAGACAAGTAATGCCTGGTGACACCTGTTTTCGATACTCCAGTGGGTTAAGGAGATGCTGGCTGCCCCCCGGGGAGTGCCTCTATGCCTCATACATGCCGACTCCGTCCCTTCCGCCCCCCTCTCCTCAGCCTACAGCGTGGGGCTCCTGTCATTGTATGTCTCTCATCTGTGTCCGCCCCGCTCTGTGATCCATGCCCGGTGTGCATGTAAGTGCGCGGAGCTGCCGGTCTCTGACTCTCGCACCTCGGGTGAAGCAGCGGCAGGTCTCTCGCGCACAGGTTGAACTTGGTGTCCGCCAATTGTGCCGGCAGCTGCCGCGTCATCCAAGCGCAGGGAACCAGCTATGCAGTGCCGGCTCCTACACAGTGACAGGAGCCAGGTGCTGCACGTATTGTTACAGTGCCGCACCCAGCTCCCGTCACTGAGCAGGATCCGGCACCCACCTTGGGAGACCACTGTGCCAAGTATAACATCATGTTGCGCAAACACCTCCAGTACGCAAACTCCAAAACACCTATTGACTATTCTCACACTGTGAATCTAATTGCTTTAAGTTGGGTATGTATCAAGAGCAAGGGCATGGCCACGCTGCAATCTAACAATTTCCTGCTGCAGTTTCAAATAGTGGACAGTAATGTCAGACTGCTCCTAGGATTGCCAGACAGGCAGAGACGGATTAAGAGGGGGGTCCCGGAGATAAGTACCCCGGGCCCCCTTTTTTTAAAGGGCCCCCCGTCGCCGCCGCAGATCGGAACAGAGATCCGATCTGCGGTATTGCGCTGCCGGCTCCAATGACTGTCCGCTATCTGGATGGGCTGTGTGGTATGATTGGCATATATGCAACTTCCGCCAACCACGTCTGGGTTCCCGAGCACTTCCGGTGGCTGGAACCAGTGCTGTGGGGTTGTAAGTTTCCCCCTGTGATCGGCGGTGCACACGGCGGGTGTGGTCACGTGAGTTGCACCAGACGGTGTGCACATCCGGGGGCCGGAAACCAGCGCTGTGAGGCTATTATATTCTCCGCGTGTTCGGCGGTGCACAGGGTGGAAGTAGAGACATCACTTCTGGTGATGTGGGCTATACGAGATTGATTTAATGAATACTTAAAGGGAAACACACAGTTGCCGGATGCGGAAGTCCATATATGGTATGTGTTGTATTTAGTATGCTAATGTTTTACAGATGTTTGGAGTCTCATCATGATTGCAATAGGTATATATACTCTGTGTGTTGGCATTTGCACTTTAGACAGCCCTGGAGGAAGGTGGCGAATACCACCGAAACGGTATCGTCGACTGTAACATGTGGGCACATGTAACCCTAAAAAATTGATGGATTGGGTGACTATTTACTATACCCACTTTTGCTGTCTGAAAAATTATGGATTTATAGATTGTTCTGCTGAGACATAGTTTTTACATGAATTAAAAACTGTTTGCATATAAATATGATTGGTGTGCTGGCTACCCTTGCGTCATATTTATTATTATTTTTGACCTTAGTGCCCTCTTGTTTTAAGTACCCCGGGCCCCCCGAAGCCTTAATCCGGCTCTGCAGACAGGGCTTAATAACTTTTATAAGTTAATAGATGATGATCTGTTCAACTGTAATACTTTTGGCCATGAAGGACAAAGTGATAGCACAGTTAAATAGCATGACAGTAATAGACGTCATTGCTCTAGCTGGAGGAGCAATCCCATGGGTGTCGGCTGTGGTTTGGTAAGCATTGACCCTGTCTGAACAAAGCTCTGATGAGAGGGCAGCAAGTAATAGCTCATATGCCAAATGCAACAAAGATATTTACTCTGCATGATCAATGCGGATTCTGATAGATCCCACTGGACAAGGAATCATTGACGTTTATAACACCTGTTGCCAGGTACAACTTCCTCTCAATGCCCTACGGCATATGCACTGGCAGTGAAGTATTCAAATATTACATGGAGCTTCTTTTTGAGGGATACCGTTGTGAGATCAGTGTGGCTGACCTGCTCATTTGGGGTCGTAATATAGAAGAACATGACATGCTCCTCTGCAAGTTCATCTGCCAACAGTTGTCTCATATTGTCCTGCATGGCTGGCCTTCTTTCTCCTGGTAACTACCTCGTAATCGTAAGTCTTTCTTCTTCTTCCTCTAAGGTTTCTACGCTCAGCAGGCACACCAGGGGCACCCCAGATGTGAAGACACCATATGGCAGGCTAAAAATGTCCTGTTTTGGCCCCCTATGGCTGCTGCCTATGGCTGCTGACATTGAGCAGGTTTTCTCTGCGTGCCCCTGCAATACTTTACAGGTCCATCATGCCAAGGAACTGCTCGCTTTTCATGAGGCTCCTGACCTCCCTCTGTCCATCATTGCTGCAAATGTCTTAGAATGAGGAAATAGCACCTTGTTTTAGAGGACTCATATTCTTGTTGGTTCGAGATAGATTATCTTCTCAAACTGATAAGTGACACAGTCATCAGCAAAATTAAAAGATACTTACCTGCACATGGCATACCACACAAACTATTTACCGACAATCCCATGCAGTTCATGAGTGGTGAGTTACAGTCTTTCACCAGTAAATGAAAAATCTCATATCACCAGTAGTGCTGACGATTCACAGTCCATTCTTCAACCACGGCACTGTGTGGAGTATATTCTCCCATGCTTCCTCAAGGTACTCCATTTTCCTTCCACAATTCAAAACTAGGGTTAATTTTTGTTGGGAGCCAATTAACCTACCAGGAAAAAAGCATGAAGACAGGAACTGGGAAAATAGTATGTAAGACAGGATTCAGGAACGGCACAGAAAGACAGGAACCAGGAACGTGTTCACGGGGAGAACACAGATTAGCACAAGGCTATAATGGTGGAGCAAGGTTGGGACCTATACTCTGGCACTGACTCCCTTTTATAGGAAGAAGATTCAAATCTTTCACCAAATGTGATGTTACATTTGGCATGCATGTCCCTTTAATTTTTACTGAGAGTGTCGCTCACATGTCAATGGGAGCTGTAGCCGCTTATACAAAGAAATGCAGCTAGAGAGGAAGCTGGACAGAGGGACTACAGCAGCAGGTGCTGGGGACTCCCTGCCCATTGCCCCACCGATCCCGCAGACCAGCGCTGCCCGACTCAGTGAACGCTGAGTCCCAGCACACTGTGACATATCCCTCCCCCCTCTATGGGTGGCTACCGAACACCCCACAAATGGTTTGTTAGGAAACTTTTGGTAGAATTTATGAAGAAGTTTAGAAGCATGAATATCTGAGGCCTTGAATCATCAATGTTTTTCAAGACCATATCCTTTCTAGTCCACTAGAAATTGAACTGAGCCTCGAGAGATTTCAGGATTTGTTTTACCTCCTACTCCTCCCTTGGTGATCCACTGAAATTGCAGAAGGAGAACTGCTTGGTGTCAAGAACTGATTGAGGACCAAAGATTTTAGGAAGGGAAAAATGGAATACATTATGTATCCTAAGTGTGCCTGAAAGCTTTAATCAGAATGCCACATGATTTATTGCCTGAATGATTTCAAAAGGCCTTATATATATTGGAGCCAGTTTCATGTTAGGGACCTTTAAACATATATGCTGAGTTGACAGCCACACTTTATCCCCTGGTTTAAATAGAGGGTTTCTCTTTCTCTTCCTGTCGGCAAGTAACTTGTATTGAGATGAGGCTTTGCTTAAATTCCTCTTAACCTCTTTCAAAATGCAGAAGAAATGGTTCAAAGTACCATGAATGGCTGTAAGTGAAACCAACCGGTAGGCTGGCAATACTGGTAGAACTGGCTGAAGACTATACTGGATGAAGAATAAAGAGTGACCAGAAGTCTCATGGAAAAGATTATTATGGGTGAACTCAAAATGTAAAATGTATATACTTCTCAAAATCACTCTGTCCATTACACTGAGGGTAACAGTCTAAAAAGAAGCACAGTTTGAAATCAAAGCACTTACATAGCGCTCTCCAAAATTTAGAAGTATATTGCACTCCTTGGTTGGAAACAATGTCCTTGGGGAACCTGTGCAGCCTGAAAACTTCTTCTGAAATTGCAGCCCTTTTGGGGCTGAAGTTAACCTTTAATGGAATGAAGTGAGCAGTCTTGGAGAATCTATCCACCACTACCTAGATTATAATTTATCCTTGACAGGACGGAAAATCTGTAACAAAGTCCATGGAGATGTGGGTCCAAGGAAGATTGTGCCCCGGTAGCGGATGCAGGGAACCCGTGGGTGAGTGAGGTGGAACTTGAGTGCAGATAGTACAAGCTGCCACAAAGTCCTTGACAGCCCAATGAGTAGTCGCCCACCAATCACATCTGAGAACTAGTTCCAAAGTTCTCTTCACCCATGCATGAGTGGTAAAGAGTGATGAATGTATCCACTGGAGTAGCTTTGCGTAAAGTTCAGGTGCCACAAATGTTTTTCCCAGAGGCTTACCACAACAAAGCAAGCAGGAGGCCACACCCTTGGTGAGCACGGTAATGTGAGCCATAATAGATAAGTAATTCCTGATGAGTTGTAAGTAGAAGTTGCCGAACCCCCAAAAGCTTTGAACTGCTTTCAAGCCAATTGGACAAGGTCAGTTGACAATGGCAGTGAATTTCTCTATGTCCACCTGGAAGCTAGAGCCAGAGATAATATATCCCACGAATGCAGGTTCCTTATGCTCAAAGCAGCATTTATTTAATTTGCAGAAGAGCCGGTTTGCTTGGAGTCAAGACAGCACTTCACATACATGTTTCCGATGACTAGCTAAATTCTTGGAGAATATCAGGATGTTGTCCAAAAAGACCACATTTTTTATATAAAAGATCTCGGAAGATGTTACTCATATACTTTTGTAAGACAGCAGGTGCATTGCATAATCCAAAATGCATGACCAAATACTCATAGAGGCCATCATGAGTGCTAAAGGATGCTTTCCACTCATCTCAAGACTGGATCCTAATTAGATTGTAAACCCTATAAAGATCAAGCTTGGTAAATATTTTCACCCCTTTTATTCGATTGAAGAGTTCTGAGATCAGGGATAAGGGGTACCTGTCCTTAACAGCATTCAGATTCCGGTAATCAATAGCAAAGAAAATACCAGCTACTGTGGATGACTTGGACTCTCTAATGAACCCATGTTTAATGTTCTCCTTGATATATTCAGTCACAGACTGGATTTCTGTGAGTGACGGAGGAAATACTTTTCCATAAGGTGGCACTTTTGAAGGTTACAGGTCGATAGTGCTTTTCTCTGAAGGACTGGTATGGAGCTGGTAGAGAGACATCTTTAGAGATGGTCAAACTTTCAATAATTCAATGCAGAGTTCTAACTGCTGGCAAGCATCTCTGAAGGCACTGAGACCCCCAAGGCAAACTTGGGGTTCACTCTAGTCTACTATGGGAGTGTGTAGATGTAGCCATGGGAGACACAGAATAATCAGACTCTCAGCTGATTAAAGTACTTTGATGGATATAAACTCTCTGTAGAGATCACCAACCTGCATATTATATGGAGTTCGGGAGGGAATAGGAATTTTATTCCTGTCTACACTGAAGATTCAGCTGGAGTCTGCAAAGGCACACAAGGAATTCTAAGCTCCTGAACTTTCTTGGCCATAATAAAATTGCCATTGGTCTAGATTCTACAAAGGTCTTGAGTGGTTCAGAAGGCATCTCCAGCAGCAAGATCACATTGATGGAAAACTGTGATGAAGTGTTTTCTTTTCGGGTGTGTTGGACTGTACCTAATCTAACCACCCCTCAATCAGTTAGGTCCTCTCATTTCCTAAACACTTGAGACAACCAGTAAGAAAGTGACTTGGCTCACCACAACAGAAGCACAGCTTATTGTTGAACCTCCTTCCCCTTTCTTCAGCAGGAAGACATTATTTTACAATCTGCATGGGTTTTTTTCGGGAGGTACAACAGGAGCAGTGAAATGAAGAGCAAGTTTGAAATTAAAGCATCTTGACTATTCCCTTTTCTGCTCTCTCACTATGGCTGAGGTCCACCCAGATACACAAGGACATCAGGTCATCCAGGGATGTTGGCAATTCTCTGGCTGCCAGTACATTCATAAATTGCTCAGAAAGCCCTTGCATAAATGTGGCAACCAGGGCTTCATTTTTCCACCCAAGCTCAGATGTAAGGGTTCTGAAGTACACCGCATACTGTCCCACAGACTGGGTACCTTGTTTCAGATGCAGGATACCTGATGCTGTGGAGGACACCTGTCCAGGTTCATCAAAAACTTTTCTAAAAGATTCCAGAAAATTGGTGCACTTGTCTTTGACTAATGCATTGGTCATTGGCTAACAGATCATTCCTTTCCAACAACAGGGAAGCCCATAGTAGGGCCTGTCCAGATAGCAGGGATATGATGTAAACCACCTTTGTACTATCTGTAGAGAAATTTGCAGCCTGGATCTCAAACTGTCTGTCCATCCATCTGTATAAATTGCAATTTCAATGCTGCATCATTCACAGGGTCACAAACTATCATTGCCACCATGAAAGTTTTTTTTTCAACTCTTTTCCACCACATCTCCCAATTTTTCATCTCTCTCTGTTCCTTCTTTTTCCCGCTCCCCAATTTCTTCCATGTCTCTGCCCCCTCCCCCTTGTTCTTTGAGGACTCTATGCCATCCCTATTCCTCCCCTATCTCCACTCACTCTATTCCTCTCATGTGTCTTCTTTTCTGCCTTTTACTCTATTGTCTCTCCCCCTCCCATATCCCTCTCTCACTAGCCATCTCCATATTTCCCCAGTGTCTTTCTCCCTCACCCCTATTCCCCCTGTGTCCCCCCCCCCCCACACCCGAATCCTGTGTTTTCCCAATCACCCTATTAGTTCTGTGTTTCTCTGTCCTTTCACTCACGTGTTTCTCTCTATCCTCCTAATCCTTATGTGTCTCTCTCTCGAACCTCCCTCTCCCTATTGCTCTGTATGCGGCCTTCCCTCATCTGATTCCTCCTGTGTCTATCTCAGCCCCTCCTATTTTCCTGTGTCTATCTCTCATGCTCCTGTCCCTCCTGTGTCTTGCAGCAGATTCTGTCAATTACACTTCTTTTTTTTTATAATTATGGGGCTTGGTGCATATTCCAGTACATACAGACACAATAAATCTCCAGTTCCCATTGCACCACAGTTTTGGCTATGCCAAGATACTGAGCCAGGCTTCCTTCAGCAATTGCACTATCTATAAATACACTGGCAAATTACTGTATAATAAGGACACTAGAGGTTTCAGTCAGGAACCTAGGGGTTTAAATTGACCCACTAATTCCAAAGAAAGGGGGGGGAAATCCATATTGGTGCACATAGGTGTCATACGGAAAGGAAATAATAATAATAATAATAATAATAATAATAATAATATAACTTTTATTACAAATAGTTATATTACAGATGTAGCCACACTCATCGTTGTTGCGCCATACAAGCATCCTAGTGACACCATACAAATAATGCAGGTAGCAAAGTAAGACGTGATAAGGCACAAGAGGATCCACAGCATGCAATACACAGTTTCACCACTGGGTGGAAACTGTTCCACTAATAAAAACTACAGTACAGTGCTGAATAGCAGCGGATAGATATGGCAGTACAGAATACTGAACAATGTAGCAAGCCCTGACAAGCGGGCCAGTGCACATTAAATATAGTAGTTCTGTTTTAATACATTAGTACTACAGGGCGGAGTACGAAATCACTGGTAGAAGAGGATAGGCTATGGGGAGGGTGGATTAGGGGTCCAGGGGGGAAGGTAAGTACTGTATACTTACAATACTTACCTTCCCCTGTTAGGAATGGGATCATTGGGATGCCACGGTCAGTATTCTGCCTGCCAGCAATCCCAAATGCCGGCAAATCAAACCCATCTCCTTTGTAGTGGTATTGGCTAATGTTTATCTACCTGTATATACTGTCTCACAAATATACATTACTGTATAGTATCACCACTATCTTGTCCCTAAAAAAAGATAGTCTTTTATCTATAATATTGTATATCAGTGTGATTTGATCGCCCTAGCAATTTCTATAGAGCAGCAATGATTCATTTCGATATTAAGAAATCATTAAACTGAAATGTATAGTATCCAGTGGTAAAGTTTTTTACTTGGAGCAGCCTGCTAATCAACTAATACACAGACCAGTTTTCACATGAGATAGCAGTGATTTGTTCTTATGTAAAGTGCAATTGCTGTTTATATGCTGAGACAGAGAATATGATAATAATGCCACCTCATGTCATTATCATTTTACACATAAGCTGGAAGTCACATAGAACAGCAGGAGTTTGTATACAATTTTACAGCTGCCTACTTTAGACTAAATTAGACTGTGCCCAGCTAAAAAGATCTAATAACCATCTCATTAGCAGACTGATTGCCACATATAGCGACAGTAATCTATTTTTGTATAATCCAGTTGCTGTTTTGTATATTAAACCAGGCAGTGTTTGATAACACTGCTGCTTTGCTTCAGTGTAATTCCATAGCTACCCTGCCCATCTGCTGATACTTCTATAGCGGCCGCTGCTACCATACATTTAGCTGTACTGAGCTTCCTCATAGGCCTGTGTGAAAGCTTAGTACATTGAAACGTACATTAGGAGAAATGTACATTCATGCCTTTATCAGGGGAATAGTGAAACGTGCATTAGGCGAAACGTGCACAAATGCCGAATTCATGCTCTAACAATTATGACTGCAGCATGTTAATGTGTGTATCTACAAACATATTACATATATGAGAGCACCACTATAGAAGTATTGGATGACAGACAGGGCAGCTATGAGATTACACTGATACAAAGTACCAGTATTATCAAACCTTGACTGATTCAATATACAAACAACTGGATTATACAAAAATAGATTACTGTCCCTATATATCGGTCTGTTCATGAGATGGTTATTAGATCATTTTACGTGGATGACTTGTTTGCTGGACATAGTCTAATTTATACTAAAATAGGCAGCTGTATCATATTGTAAAAGCAGCTGCTCTACATGACAGCCTGCTTACTTGTATGATGCTAACAACATAAGGCAGCATTATTATCATATTCTTTGGCTCAGCATATAAACAGCAATTACACTTTACATAAGAACAATTCACTGCTATCTCAAGTGAAAATGGGTCAGTTTATACATTGACTAGCATACCTCTTTGATTAAACGTCATAACCGTTCGATACAGATTTACCCACGCTCAGCTTTGCTGCTGTGTATCCTAGTCACGTCAAAGCTGGCACAGCTAGTGTGTCCATGTACTATGACACACATGTGTGCATGCAAGTGCCACCATAGAAAATTAATTGGGCTTAAGCTAGTCACTGCCCAATGTATTAGGTCATACCCATGGCAAAGCACACCATGTGTGCCCAGGTGGTCATAACGCGGGAGGGATGACAGTGGCTATATTTCTCTACACAGTTCAGTTTAATGACAGCTTCATATAGAAATAGGTCATCGCTGCTTTATAGAAATTGCTAGGGCTATCACATCACACATATATTAAACATTGAGAAAAAAACTATTCTTTAGTGACGATATGGTAGTGATATTATGCAGTAATGTATATCTGTGAAGCAGTGTATACAGACAGATAGACATGAAGCAATTCTGCTACAAAGCACTAACTAATTCAATATAAAGATTAAGGCTGCTTAATGTTTAATACCAATATTGTGGATGCAATACACATTTGAGACCTTTGATAATATATTTATGACAAAGTTAAATGCACCGCTATTGAATTAATGAAAGATTTTTAGGGGAAGAGCTTTCCCTCATTATTTACTGAAATTTAAACTCTCATAAATGAGAGTTACAGGGATTTCTTTTGAAAAATTGCAACTTTTAAGGGGGGTACACACCCACACAGAGCGATGTTCACTTAATTTCTAAGCAATCTGACTAGATTGCTTAGAAATTAAGAACACATCGCTTTGTGTGTAGGGGTGCCAGCGAGAGCGATGCGCAGCCCCGCACGTTGGTATTGCCGGCTCTAGATTGGGCATGCATGCATACCCAATCTAGTGAGATTGCTCATTTCACCGCTGGGGAAAATCATCTGTGTCCCCTTCCCCCTCGGGGCATAGATGTGTGCTGAACGGCCTGTGATAGATCGCTCAGCACACATCTCTGGGATAAATCTTCCGTCTGTACCCCCCCTAAAGTTGCTTATTATTTTTAACAACTGTTCTTATCAAGGACAAGACTTGCATATCTCAGTGGAAATGTTAATCACACTTTATTCATAGGCAGTAAAGAGAATATATTTTGTATCTACCAGAGCACAATAATGTAAAGACACACCAGTGGACCAGTTTTAATCAGTATTTCACTTAAATTCTGTGTTTTTAATTAGCTGCATTTCATTAGTAATTTAATATTATTACATTATTTTATGAAAGGATAGATTGCTTTACGTAAATACAAAGAAGTATTATACTTTGTAATAATAAAAGTTACTTTTTAATTCCAATTCTGTATGACTCCCATGTGCACCAATATGGAATTCTTTCTTCCTTTGGAATCACCGTGTATTGAACTTCTATCCATGGTAGCACCTCCTTTTTAGCATCACATAAAGATTAAGTAGATAAATCTATTACATTTAATTGATATAATAATATTTGAAGGGGTTAATATTATTCTTCTTATTATTATTATTATTATTATTATTATTATTATTATAATACAGTTTTTGATACATGGAAATCTCCAGTGGCGTAAACTCTACATACCCATGGTAAACTGCCCCACAATCTCTGTATACAGTTTTTTTTACAATGCATAGAGTATGAGACTTGTTTTGTATAATATACATCATGTGAATAGTACCTGGCGCAGCTCCTCACACAGGAGGGAGAAGATCCAGACATACAAGAGATATTCTCTCCAAGATGGGTAGGTCTGAAAATCCATCATCAGGACATAAGCAAAGAGCCACAGGAAGCCGATATATGACCCAGTGTTATAATAGAACTTGATTACTGGGGCTCTGAAGAAGGCCTTGAACTTCAAATGACAGCTGAAGGGTTTATGTCTGTGAGAGAGAAGACATTTCCCATTAGTATTCATAACAGTATCTAACAATCATTCAGCAGCAGCAAAGACCAGACTTGTCCATTAAGACTGATGACTTTATTGATGACTGATGCTTTTAGCTGCATGATTTCAGTATTTTATTTCATGATCAATGTTTACAGTGTCTAGATGGTTAGTTCTTTTTGGGGGGATATTGGGTGACATTGATAGGGTTGTGGAAAGAGACTGTGGACATTGGGATAATTCAGCTCTGTTCAGAGATGCTGTTAGAGATGTGCTGAGTACTTATACTGTATTACAGAGTTAGATGGGAGTGTTTTCTGATGGATGTTGGCCTAGGTGTCTTGCTTAGGATGTGGTTAATATACTGTATATCATAGAACGGAAAGTTGTTTAGGACAAATTGAGTTTTGCAACAGAATTGGGATTTTGGAAGTATGAGAATTGGACTGGATTCCACAGATCGCAGACCACTGACTTACCACTGCATGGTGAGCAGTCACCTCATTTTATGTTTGTGTCTATGGTATGAAGATACTTATACAGCTGTGTCTTTATACATCATTACTGCAATCATAACAAACTGCCCCACTCGGTCTGCCAGGTCCAGTGAGATTCTGCTAGCATCGGGCGTCTTTTTTGCTGAAAATCCATCTTCGTTGCAATGCGATGCATCTAGAACGCATCAGGACACTGTGCTGATTCATTTGATATGAAACACTGAATGTGATAGGAGTCTCTGAGGGGTCTATTCATGAAGCTGTAAAAAGAGTGGAGAAAAGGACCAGTAGAGAAGTCGTCCGTGGCAACCAATCAGCTTTGAAGGAATCCTTTCTGAAGTACATTATATAAAATGTAAGGGAGATGCTGATTGGTTGCCATGGGCAACTTCTCCACTGGTCTGTTTCTCCATCGTTTTCACTGCTTCATGAATAAACCCCTGAATCTGTACACAAAGTACTACAATGTAGTAGCCATACTTTTTTCCCATACAAGTTCCATTGTGCTCCTTATACAGACTCAGTCAGACACAATATACAAGTGTCACATATCAAATTAAACAGCACATTCCCCTGTTGCATTCTAGTCTCACCTTGTTTCGACTTTAAGAGCATTTTTGTCCAAAAGACACCTGGTGCTAACAGAGGGGTCTATTTACTAAGCCTAAAATGGAGATAAAGGGGGCGGAGATAAAATACCAGCCAACCAACTCCTGTCATTTTTCAAACCCAGCCTGTGACATGGTAGTTAGGAGCTGATTGGTTGGTACTTTATCTCTATCTAAGGCTTACTAAATAGACCCCAGAGTCTCCTGGGACCATGTACCTCACTGCCGCCAGGCATTTAGAGCTCTGTGGCGTATTGAGGATAAATGTATGAGGACAAATCTGTACCTCCACTGTATGCATAGTGAGGGGAACACTGACACTCATAACAGATATATATTTAACCATTATCTGCTTCTTCTGAGAATGAAAACTTTTCTCAGCAACTTCTCTACTGTTTCATTTTACAAACTTTCTTGCTGTTGCCGCCATAAAATGACTGTACTTGTATAGGATCTTTTACTACACAAATCATTTCACTACTATCACCGTAAGTTACATATGTATACTGTAGTACTGCTTATATTCCTTCTTTCATTTGGTCTGTATTATACATACAGTCAAGTGATTAACGAGTATGCGGATACTGGGGAGCAGGAAGTAATATACTGAGGGGGGTTTTATGTATGTGACGCTAATGAGGATGTTGATGAATGTGTTGGACAAGAAGAGGTTAATAAAATTCAGGAGAATGATTGTTTGCCTCAAAGTAAGTCAGCCACCATGCCAAAAGTTACGCCAGCGATAAGAAGTGCATTGTCATCCTTGGGCAAAAGATCATAAAAGTAACTTCTTCCGTGTGGGTACAATTTTACCAAAATCCTGACAACATTTGGAAAGACATCGGTACCCTTTGTGCCAAAGTAAGTAGATGTAGGGACGTTAACTATCTAACCACCTCCTCCCTGTTACGTCATTTTTAGGGTATGCAGTTAATTTCCCGACTGTTGGGATCCCCGCGGTCGAAATACAGATGCCGGAATCTCGACAGTGGAACCAATGCCGGCGGTCGAAATCCCGACAGAGGCCCAGTATTCCCTCTAGGGTGGTGGTCCATGCCACCACCCAAGGGGGAATAGAATAGTGTGGCGAATTAAGCTTGCCACCAAGCATGAAGCGTGGGGAACGCTGCTTGCACTCGATGACGGGATTTTGACGGCGTCGGTTTCCTGACTGCCGGGAATTCCTACTGAATACATTTGTAGTGCTAGAATTTCTTAATAAATGACAGGTCCGTGCAGGAGATGCTAGCTGTGGCCTGTTAAGCATTCAGCAACTGTACAGTATGTAGAACATTTCAGCAGCTGCAAGAATCAATTTGCCATGCAATCAACTGAAGCAAGAGGTAGTAACCAGGTGTAATGCCATGCTTTATATGCTTCAACAACTGAAGAAACAACAACAAGACATCCAAATGCACACATCAAGCCATGAGATAGGGAGAGGGAGGGGCATGTTTCCTGGTTCAGCATACTGGAGAACACTCCTGGTTTGATGTATGCTACTGGAACTATTTGATTTTGTAATTAGTTTAGACACTGCTAGTCAGGTCATACCCTTAATTAAACTACTGAAAAGTAGCTAGGGAAGCTGAAAGAGAAGATGAACCAAAGAGATTCTGCTAAGTATGCTGGACTTATAGATCAAGATTTTTTTCTTGGTTCACAAAGACCTTACGATTTGCAGCATCTTGCAATTGGATCAATACATTTTGGCAATCATGATAAATCCTAGGTTTAAGTTCTATGTAATGCCTTTCTATTCAACTGATACAGATCTTAAGAGATGCAAAGAGTTCCCAGCAAGCAAGTTGTCAGCTCAAGTGGCACATGCTGAAATGACATCTCCTGCTTCAGCATCTCATCCTAGGTCTTCAGGACACAGCCCTATCCTGGTTCTCATCCTATTTATCAAATTACTCTTTCAGTATTCATTTTTCTGAATCCACCTCCTCTTCAATACCTCTATCAGTTGGAGTACCGCAAGGCTCAGTCTTGGGTTCTCTGCTTTTCTCAATCTATACCACATCTCTTGGCAAACTCATCAACTCTTTCGGATTTCAGTATCATCTATACGTGGATGATACTCAAATCTACCTATCCTCCCTAGATTTCTCACCATCTGTATTTGTTCACTTTACTAAATATCTTACTGCCAATTCGTCTTGGATATCATCTCGCCACCTCAAACTAAATATTTCCAAAACAGAATAAATAATATTTCCATCAACCAATAGTAACTTCCAACCTGATATCTCTATCAAGGTTGAAAACTCGACAACCAACCATACCGCACAAGCTCACTGAATAGGTGTCATCCTTGACACTGTACCATCCTTTGTTCCCCACATTCAATTTGTTTCCAAATCGTGCTACATATGTACATCTAAAAACATATCCAGGAGATGCCCACATCTTCCACAAGGCAACTGCATAAACTCTAATCCATGCACTCATTATCTGACACATTGATTATTGCAATAGTCTCCTTACTGGTCTTCCTGAAAACAGACTCTCACCACTACAATCCATTTTGAATGCAGTATTAAGGCTAATCTTCCTTGCTAAGCATTCATTGTCAGTTGCTCAGCGGGCATTACCTCCATTGGTCTATTGCACAGGTTCTCAAATTCGGTCCTCAGGACCCCGCATGGTTCATGTTTTGCAGGTCACCTGTAGATTTTAAAAATGTGACAGTTGGTGATACACAGTGCAGCTGCTGGGTGACATGGAAAATGTGAATTGTGTGGGTTCCTGAGGACTGAGTTTGAGAACCACTGGTCTATTGGGTATCTGTATTCTACCAAATTCAATATTAAATACTTTTACTTACACATACTGTAAGACTATTAACTGAGCTACATCAGCATACATCTCTTTGCTTATCTCAAAATATTTTGAAAGAGTTTGAGGAATACAGTAATAAAGAGGTCCCAATACTTGTGTATGAGGACAAGGATACGCTTCTGGGATGACAGGTACAGTAAGTAGTAGAAATCTTCTGCATTACCTGTTTAATGAATGGGAACAGAAGTTAAGTTTTACTAAAGTAGGAGTATAAATGTGAGACAAATAGAAGTAATGGCGCCAAGGGGGTCGTATCAAGGCCCAACTTAAAAACGGACCCTTACAAAAAAATTTACAGACACATTTTGTCCGATAGCATATAATGACATAAAAATGTATTTATAAAAGCATAAGCTCATAACCAATGTCCATGATTATACATCGTTGACACATTTGAATTTGTCAAACAATTTGAACAATCAGCTTGTAGTGATGAGGAAAGATGTAGATATCTCACTACAATTTCCTCCTTCTCCTTATTGTAGATTCGGAGGTAACATCAAACAATAGATAGATAAATAAGCCAACGCGTTTTGTCTTGTTCCAAGACTTCCTCAGGGGTGAAATCTCATCTACTTAGTAAATATTGTCTGTACATAAATGATCATTCGAGGATGTTTGAACAAAGTTTCAATATTTCAATGGAACTTGATTGGTACAGCAAGGACCAGGCCTCATAAATCATCAGCTTGAACCTGACATTCGGGTACTCGAATGTGGGGAAAATTCATAAGGATATAGAATCTTACCGGTTCACACGCATAAGAAACTAGAGATGAGCGGGTTCGGTTTCTCTGAAACCGAACCCGCACGAACTTCATGTTTTTTTTACGGGTCCGAGCAGACTCGGATCCTCCCGCCTTGCTCGGTTAACCCGAGCGCGCCCGAACGTCATCATGACGCTGTCGGATTCTCGCGAGACTCGGATTCTATATAAGGAGCCGCGCGTCGCCGCCATTTTCACACGTGCATTGAGATTGATAGGGAGAGGACGTGGCTGGCGTCCTCTCCATTAGAAATTAGATTAGAAGAGAGAGAGAGATTGTGCAGAGTCAGACAGAGTTTACCACAGTGACCAGTGCAGTTGTTGTTAGTTAACTTTTATTTATTTTAATATAATATATCCGTTCTCTGCTATATCCGTTCTCTGCCTGAAAAAAAACGATACACAGCAGCAGCCAGTCACACAGTGTGACTCAGTCTGTGTGCACTCAGCTCAGCCCAGTGTGCTGCACATCAATGTATAAAAGGCAAAGCTTATAATAATTGTGGGGGAGACTGGGGAGCACTGCAGGTTGTTATAGCAGGAGCCCCCAGGAGTACATAATATTATATTAATTTAAAATTAAACAGTGCACACTTTTGCTGCAGGAGTGCCACTGCCAGTGTGACTAGTGGTGACCAGTGCCTGACCACCAGTATAGTAGTATATTGTTGTATGTATTGTATACTATCTCTTTATCAACCAGTCTATATTAGCAGCAGACACAGTACAGTGCGGTAGTTCACGGCTGTGGCTACCTCTGTGTCGGCAGTCGGAACTCGGCAGGCAGTCCGTCCATCCATAATTGTATTACAATATATACCACCTAACCGTGGTATTTTTTTTTCTTTCTTTATACCGTCGTCATAGTGTCATACTAGTTGTTACGAGTATACTACTATCTCTTTATCAACCAGTGTACAGTGCGGTAGTTCACGGCTGTGGCTACCTCTGTGTCGGCAGTCGGCAGGCAGTCCGTCCATCCATAATGGTATTATTATTATAATATATACCACCTAACCGTGGTTTTTTTTTCATTCTTTATACCGTCATAGTGTCATACTAGTTGTTACGAGTATACTACTATCTCTTTATCAACCAGTGTACAGTGCGGTAGTTCACGGCTGTGGCTACCTCTGTGTCGGCAGTCGGCAGGCAGTCCGTCCATCCATAATTGTATTATTATTATAATATATACCACCTAACCGTGGTTTTTTTTTCATTCTTTATACCGTCGTCATAGTGTCATACTAGTTGTTACGAGTATACTACTATCTCTTTATCAACCAGTGTACAGTGCGGTAGTTCACGGCTGTGGCTACCTCTGTGTCGGCAGTCGGCAGGCAGTCCGTCCATCCATAATTGTATTATTATTATAATATATACCACCTAACCGTGGTTTTTTTTTCATTCTTTATACCGTCGTCATAGTGTCATACTAGTTGTTACGAGTATACTACTATCTCTTTATCAACCAGTGTACAGTGCGGTAGTTCATGGCTGTGGCTACCTCTGTGTCGGCACTCGGCAGGCAGTCCGTCCATCCATAATTGTATTATTATTATAATATATACCACCTAACTGTGGTATTTTTTTTTCTTTCTTTATACCGTCGTCATAGTGTCATACTAGTTGTTACGAGTATACTACTATCTCTTTATCAACCAGTGTACAGTGCGGTAGTTCACGGCTGTGGCTACCTCTGTGTCGGCAGTCGGCAGGCAGTCCGTCCATCCATAATTGTATTATTATTATAATATATACCACCTAACCGTGGTATTTTTTTTTCTTTCTTTATACCGTCGTCATAGTGTCATACTAGTTGTTACGAGTATACTACTATCTCTTTATCAACCAGTGTACAGTGCGGTAGTTCACGGCTGTGGCTACCTCTGTGTCGGCAGTCGGCAGGCAGTCCGTCCATCCATAATTGTATTATTATTATAATATATACCACCTAACCGTGGTTTTTTTTTCATTCTTTATACCGTCGTCATAGTGTCATACTAGTTGTTACGAGTATACTACTATCTCTTTATCAACCAGTGTACAGTGCGGTAGTTCACGGCTGTGGCTACCTCTGTGTCGGCAGTCGGCAGGCAGTCCGTCCATCCATAATTGTATTATTATTATAATATATACCACCTAACTGTGGTATTTTTTTTTCTTTCTTTATACCGTCGTCATAGTGTCATACTAGTTGTTACGAGTATACTACTATCTCTTTATCAACCAGTGTACAGTGCGGTAGTTCACGGCTGTGGCTACCTCTGTGTCGGCAGTCGGCAGGCAGTCCGTCCATCCATAATTGTATTATTATTATAATATATACCACCTAACTGTGGTATTTTTTTTTCTTTCTTTATACCGTCGTCATAGTGTCATACTAGTTGTTACGAGTATACTACTATCTCTTTATCAACCAGTGTACAGTGCGGTAGTTCACGGCTGTGGCTACCTCTGTGTCGGCAGTCGGCAGGCAGTCCGTCCATCCATAATTGTATTATTATTATAATATATACCACCTAACCGTGGTTTTTTTATACCACCTAACCGTGGCAGTCCGTCCATAATTGTATACTAGTATCCAATCCATCCATCTCCATTGTTTACCTGAGGTGCCTTTTAGTTCTGCCTATAAAATATGGAGAACAAAAAAGTTGAGGTTCCAAAATTAGGGAAAGATCAAGATCCACTTCCACCTCGTGCTGAAACTGCTGCCACTAGTCATGGCCGAGACGATGAAATGCCAGCAACGTCGTCTGCCAAGGCCGATGCCCAATGTCATAGTACAGAGCATGTCAAATCCAAAACACCAAATATCAGAAAAAAAATGACTCCAAAACCTAAAATAAAATTGTCGGAGGAGAAGCGTAAACTTGCCAATATGCCATTTACCACACGGAGTGGCAAGGAACGGCTGAGGCCCTGGCCTATGTTCATGGCTAGTGGTTCAGCTTCACATGAGGATGGAAGCACTCAGCCTCTCGCTAGAAAACTGAAAAGACTCAAGCTGGCAAAAGCACCGCAAAGAACTGTGCGTTCTTTGAAATCCCAAATCCACAAGGAGAGTCCAATTGTGTCGTTTGCGATGCCTGACCTTCCCAACACTGGACGTGAAGAGCATGCGCCTTCCACTATTTGCATGCCCCCTGCAAGTGCTGGAAGGAGCACCCGCAGTCCAGTTCCTGATAGTCAGATTGAAGATGTCAGTGTTGAAGTACACCAGGATGAGGAGGATATGGGTGTTGCTGGCGCTGGGGAGGAAATTGACCAGGAGGATTCTGATGGTGAGGTGGTTTGTTTAAGTCAGGCACCCGGGGAGACACCTGTTGTCCGTGGGAGGAATATGGCCGTTGACATGCCAGGTGAAAATACCAAAAAAATCAGCTCTTCGGTGTGGAGGTATTTCACCAGAAATGCGGACAACAGGTGTCAAGCCGTGTGTTCCCTTTGTCAAGCTGTAATAAGTAGGGGTAAGGACGTTAACCACCTCGGAACATCCTCCCTTATACGTCACCTGCAGCGCATTCATAATAAGTCAGTGACAAGTTCAAAAACTTTGGGTGACAGCGGAAGCAGTCCACTGACCAGTAAATCCCTTCCTCTTGTAACCAAGCTCACGCAAACCACCCCACCAACTCCCTCAGTGTCAATTTCCTCCTTCCCCAGGAATGCCAATAGTCCTGCAGGCCATGTCACTGGCAAGTCTGACGAGTCCTCTCCTGCCTGTGATTCCTCCGATGCATCCTTGCGTGTTACGCCTACTGCTGCTGGCGCTGCTGTTGTTGCCGCTGGGAGTCGATGGTCATCCCAGAGGGGAAGTCGTAAGCCCACTTGTACTACTTCCAGTAAGCAATTGACTGTTCAACAGTCCTTTGCGAGGAAGATGAAATATCACAGCAGTCATCCTACTGCAAAGCGGATAACTGAGTCCTTGACAACTATGTTGGTGTTAGACGTGCGTCCGGTATCCGCCGTTAGTTCACAGGGAACTAGACAATTTATTGAGGCAGTGTGCCCCCGTTACCAAATACCATCTAGGTTCCACTTCTCTAGGCAGGCGATACCGAGAATGTACACGGACGTCAGAAAAAGACTCACCAGTGTCCTAAAAAATGCAGTTGTACCCAATGTCCACTTAACCACGGACATGTGGACAAGTGGAGCAGGGCAGGGTCAGGACTATATGACTGTGACAGCCCACTGGGTAGATGTATGGACTCCCGCCGCAAGAACAGCAGCGGCGGCACCAGTAGCAGCATCTCGCAAACGCCAACTCTTTCCTAGGCAGGCTACGCTTTGTATCACCGCTTTCCAGAATACGCACACAGCTGAAAACCTCTTACGGCAACTGAGGAAGATCATCGCGGAATGGCTTACCCCAATTGGACTCTCCTGTGGATTTGTGGCATCGGACAACGCCAGCAATATTGTGTGTGCATTAAATATGGGCAAATTCCAGCACGTCCCATGTTTTGCACATACCTTGAATTTGGTGGTGCAGAATTTTTTAAAAAACGACAGGGGCGTGCAAGAGATGCTGTCGGTGGCCAGAAAAATTGCGGGACACTTTCGGCGTACAGGCACCACGTACAGAAGACTGGAGCACCACCAAAAACTACTGAACCTGCCCTGCCATCATCTGAAGCAAGAAGTGGTAACGAGGTGGAATTCAACCCTCTATATGCTTCAGAGGTTGGAGGAGCAGCAAAAGGCCATTCAAGCCTATACAATTGAGCACGATATAGGAGATGGAATGCACCTGTCTCAAGTGCAGTGGAGAATGATTTCAACGTTGTGCAAGGTTCTGATGCCCTTTGAACTTGCCACACGTGAAGTCAGTTCAGACACTGCCAGCCTGAGTCAGGTCATTCCCCTCATCAGGCTTTTGCAGAAGAAGCTGGAGGCATTGAAGAAGGAGCTAACACGGAGCGATTCCGCTAGGCATGTGGGACTTGTGGATGCAGCCCTTAATTCGCTTAACAAGGATTCACGGGTGGTCAATCTGTTGAAATCAGAGCACTACATTTTGGCCACCGTGCTCGATCCTAGATTTAAAGCCTACCTTGGATCTCTCTTTCCGGCAGACACAGGTCTGCTGGGGTTGAAAGACCTGCTGGTGACAAAATTGTCAAGTCAAGCGGAACGCGACCTGTCAACATCTCCTCCTTCACATTCTCCCGCAACTGGGGGTGCGAGGAAAAGGCTCAGAATTCCGAGCCCACCCGCTGGCGGTGATGCAGGGCAGTCTGGAGCGACTGCTGATGCTGACATCTGGTCCGGACTGAAGGACCTGACAACGATTACGGACATGTCGTCTACTGTCACTGCATATGATTCTCTCAACATTGATAGAATGGTGGAGGATTATATGAGTGACCGCATCCAAGTAGGCACGTCACACAGTCCGTACTTATACTGGCAGGAAAAAGAGGCAATTTGGAGGCCCTTGCACAAACTGGCTTTATTCTACCTAAGTTGCCCTCCCACAAGTGTGTACTCCGAAAGAGTGTTTAGTGCCGCCGCTCACCTTGTCAGCAATCGGCGTACGAGGTTACATCCAGAAAATGTGGAGAAGATGATGTTCATTAAAATGAATTATAATCAATTCCTCCGCGGAGACATTGACCAGCAGCAATTGCCTCCACAAAGTACACAGGGAGCTGAGATGGTGGATTCCAGTGGGGACGAATTGATAATCTGTGAGGAGGGGGATGTACACGGTGATATATCGGAGGGTGAAGATGAGGTGGACATCTTGCCTCTGTAGAGCCAGTTTGTGCAAGGAGAGATTAATTGCTTCTTTTTTGGGGGGGGTCCAAACCAACCCGTCATATCAGTCACAGTCGTGTGGCAGACCCTGTCACTGAAATGATGGGTTGGTTAAAGTGTGCATGTCCTGTTTTGTTTATACAACATAAGGGTGGGTGGGAGGGCCCAAGGATAATTCCATCTTGCACCTCTTTTTTCTTTTCTTTTTCTTTGCATCATGTGCTGATTGGGGAGGGTTTTTTGGAAGGGACATCCTGCGTGACACTGCAGTGCCACTCCTAGATGGGCCCGGTGTTTGTGTCGGCCACTAGGGTCGCTTATCTTTCTCACACAGTCAGCTACCTCATTGCGCCTCTTTTTTTCTTTGCGTCATGTGCTGTTTGGGGAGGGTTTTTTGGAAGGGACATCCTGCGTGACACTGCAGTGCCACTCCTAGATGGGCCCGGTGTTTGTGTCGGCCACTAGGGTCGCTTATCTTACTCACACAGCGACCTCGGTGCAAATTTTAGGACTAAAAATAATATTGTGAGGTGTGATGTGTTCAGAATAGGCTGAAAATGAGTGTAAATTATGTTTTTTGAGGTTAATAATACTTTGGGATCAAAATTACCCCCAAATTCTATGATTTAAGCTGTTTTTTAGGGTTTTTTGAAAAAAACACCCGAATCCAAAACACACCCGAATCCGACAAAAAAAATTCGGTGAGGTTTTGCCAAAACGCGGTCGAACCCAAAACACGGCCGCGGAACCGAACCCAAAACCAAAACACAAAACCCGAAAAATTTCAGGCGCTCATCTCTAACAGTCAACAGCTTGAACCTGACATTCAGAAACTCAGGTGTGAAGGCAATTCATACAGGTATAGAACCTAACCAGTTCAGAACACGTAGCGAACCCTCCAGTGGTGCAATACTGACAGCCCAGTCCTTGTGTTAAAGTAGGTGTACATTAATATTTTACCTACATTTAAGGATAATGAATAGGCCCTTCAGGGAGATAAAAAAAACATGACTGTAATGTTTCTACGTGTTGCAGACTGACCTGTAGGTGATGAGACCGCTGTAGATGAGCGGAAACAGTAACATGCACAGGAAAATCTTCACAAAGCCATTATAAACTGACAGCTTGCCCCACCAGGACTTTGTGAGGAACATCTGTGAAGACAGACAACACATAAATACATATATAATATACTATATACAGGGGCATAGTCATTGCTGTTTCTGTATTATACACACAACAGAGAAACCCTCTCTTTTTGCTTTGTTTTATATTGTCAGATGCTGCTATTTAATGCTCATCAATCCTGGGGGCTGGGATAGAGTGACCAGCGGTGGTGATCCCAGCGGTCAGCATACTGATGGCAGGATCCTGTCCACCAGATTGCCGGGGTGAAGGGGGTAGGGTGTGAGTGAAACGAAGCCCCTTGCGGGCTCAGTGGCTCGCTGCGCTCACCACAGGTTCTGTTCCCACTCTATGGGTGTCGAGGACTAGTCCCTGTTAGTCGGCATGCTGCTGTCGGGATTGCTAGCGATCGGGATTCCGCCATCGGTATAATGTCTGGCGGGATTCCGACCGCCGGTCACATGATTACATCCCAATCCTGGATTGTCCTGCAGATCTTTGCTGACAGATGACCGTTAAAGAGCAACATCTGACAACAGTACTGGAAATTTGTTACCAAAATAAGACACCAACTACTCTATGGAATTATACTATAACTTACATAGTTCAATTTGGATATTTTGTGAGAGATTATTTTATTTATTATTATTATTTTTGGATTCAATATACACATAGTTGCCTACCCTCCCGTTTCAGCCATAAATCTCCTGCTGTCCTGTTCTTCAGACTCTGCCAGGGGTGACACTAGGGAGTTTCTATACGAGAACAGTGATTTGCTGTAACTGCTGAGGATTCACTGCTGACACCTCTCATTATCCCCCATTATCACTTCCTTATGCCTTCTCCAGGTTAATACATCTATCCCTCTGTAACTTCCAGAGCTCAAACAACTGTGATGTGACTGTGAAAAGGCGGCGGGCGCAGTGCTGGTGGCGATATACAATAAGTCATTGTAATGCCGTCAGCTGTGGGCCCCTTGACCCCGTCGGGCCTCGGTGCAATGCGCCGCTTGCACCTGCAGTAGTTCCGCCACTGGATGGCCGTGTTCGTGTTCAAGGGTGTAAGTTATTGCTTGAAAAGTACACACAGTTTGGAGAAAATAATAAGATATGTGTCGGCCAGTTCTGTTGAATGGTTAACAATGGTGCATGATAAATCACCCTGTCAACCACAAGTCCATTTTGGCTGTATTTATTGACAACAACAATATTTGTACACTGTTAATAATGTATTTATTACCTCCCTGCTGTAATAAACATATAAATATATTATTATTGGCTGTTTCAACCTCAATAAGTATCTTCAAGATCAGTCTGCCTGCCCAGTATAATACACACAATCGCAATGAGTTCCAGTAACTTGCAATAGAACACCATAAGTCAATATATGAGATAAGAAAAAAAGAGTGGCAGCGCAATGTGTAAGAGCATATATATGCTAATTAGGAGCTGACATGTAATGATGTAGAAATATTTTATTATAAGGATAGCATTGATTAAGCACGTAAAAACAATATTATAGTGCAATATAGTAAAATATAAAACAGAAACACCTTGAGCTTAAAATTGTATAATGTCCTCCGGTTTTAATGAGGAAGCAGATCAAATTGAATGTCCATATGCGGATCCACAATCAGGTGAGCAGCTGAACAACAGATGTTAATAAACGGAAGCCGTAATAGGAAGTCTGAGTGTGGCAACAAACAAAACTGCTGTATGAATAATAATACACCTTTGATAAAGTCACATGATCTGTGACGAAACGCGTCAGGACCCCGCCTACTTGCACACCTTGACTTCATCTTATCACACAGGTAGCAAGCTGCTGTCCATAGCCTGTGACAACTCGGTTTTCGCCCCGGCTTCCTCCTCCACCGCCGGTATTTTCCATCTGCCTGCTGAGCTCGTCACACTCGGATTCCCGTCCCGGCTTATCCACCTGCTGCCGGTGATTTCTATCCTCTGGGTGAATTACAGAGAGACCTCGGCTCCGGTCACGGCTCTGCTAACTGCCGTCGGTGACCTCCGTCAGCACGCTGCTGATCAACTGCTTCCATCCATTCAGGGATAAACACATTCTCTCCTTCTGCTGCATTATTCAGCGTTGGACACTGCAGGAACATACGACCGAGGACGCTCGGTCGGGACCAGCCCACGGAGAGGTATTTATTCATACAGCAGTTTTGTTTGTTGCCACACTCAGACTTCCTATTACGTCTTCCGTTTATTAACATCTGTTGTTCAGCTGCTCACCTGATTGTGGATCCGCATATGGACATTCAATTTGATCTGCTTCCTCATTAAAACCGGAGGACATTATACAATTTTAAGCTCAAGGTGTTTCTGTTTTAGATTTTACTATATTGCACTATAATATTGTTTTTACGTGCTTAATCAATGCTATCTATATAATAAAATATTTCTACATCATTACATGTCAGCTCCTAATTAGCATATATATGCTCTTACACATTGCGCAGCCACTCTTTTTTTCTTATCTCATTTCTCGTTCTTGAACACACACACAGTGTTCTGTGGCAGCGCATGTGGTAGAGCAACTATTAAATTATACAACCATTGGGTACTGTTTTCCTAGGCGCTTTGTGGCAATGTTTTGTTTGTGTTATAAGTCAATATATGTATGAGTATATATTCTCTGTTCTCTTCTGAGAGAGAAGATAACCATCATACCTATGCGCATACTTAAGAGGTTCACATTCCTCTATCCATAGGACATATTTATTTATGGTACCTTATAAGGAACACACACAAAGTCAGCCTGCCAGCTTGATATGTGGTATTGGATGTGATACTTGAAAAGATCATCAAATACAACAGCGACAACTGTCTGATTTTCCACATCTCCCAGCACGAGAAATAACGGGGTTCATCCATTTGTGTGAGGAGAGTCTTGAAGATCACTAAAGAAACCTTTATGGGCCTTCAACACGCTTATAGAAGTAAGCATACATGTAAGAGTTCATCACCTTAATTCCTGCATACCACACGCGGTGCCTTTGAAAAAGAGGTGGATGTATGATCTTCCTATCTGGGACTATATCAACACCTTCATCCTACGTGTTACACAGTGGTGAAAGATCCATCTTCGTTACAGGATTACACTATGTTGTATTTCTATTTTTATTTTTCATATTGATTGGATGACATCTGTCCACTGGGACAAACTTGGACTTCTGGGACATTGAGCGCAAAAGTGAGAGTACCTTTTTCTTTCTTGCAGGTTGTTATAGATTGGTGGTCTATTTGGTGCTTTTTATTTGCAGCTCTTTTTGTGCGGCGCCAGGAGAGGGATTATTTTCCATTGCCTTATAAGGAATGTTGCTTAGGAATAGAGTCTAGTCAAAAGGAGACTCATATGTCCTCTCTCTTATTTCTACTGTCCGCAGTGTCTTATTAGACAGTGAACTGGGGGTTGAGGGTACAATTGGGAGGGTCAGGGATGAGTGAGACTATAGTGGCTACTGGTGTTGCGGCGCTGGCGGGGGGGGGGGGGGGGGGTTGATGGAGCAGCAGCGCTGGCATCCTGAGGACTACCTAGCATTGTGAGCTCTGTCTTCTTAAAAATAAAATAAATCATAAAATAAAGCTTGGGCTGCTTAATTGCAGCCCCACTGTTTAGAGGTAAACCAGCTCCTGTCCGCACCAAAACTGAATAGCCTTGGGCTGTGGGCGCCGCTGGGCGGGGTATAGGGGGGAAGGACCGGAGCATCCTGGGATATGTTAAAGCTTTAACTGTTTGGTGCCCGGTCCTATCCAACATCTACACCCCATTGTCTCCCCTGTGGAGCCCTATGGACCCTGAAAAAGAAAGTGTAATTGAGAGAAACAAATGGTGTTACTCACGCGGAGAGTCTCCTATTTAAGCCACTGGGAAAAGTTAATGTGATATAGAATTTAGTTAACTGGGCTACATGGAAACAACTTGACTAAAATCTGCATTAAGAATCTTATTTCTGCAACTAAACGCTTAATGCCCCGGACTCCCACGACATACCCAATTACTGTATTCTCAGCATGATATGTCTGAGAGGGCTCTTAATAACCTCAGTATGCACAGGTCTAGGGGAGGCTTTAATCGCTGTTATGCAATAAGACTGATTCATACTTTTGGCCGCTCTTCCATTCCTCATCTCTCTTTCTTTTGCATAGTCTGTCAGTAATAGAAATGTATATTTGGATAATTGTATTAAGATTATCAGGGGGTCTCAACTCCTTCACTTGCTTAGAAAGATCAGAATTCCGTGTGGTATCAGCAATCCAGCATCAGAACTGAGCAGTATAATCAGCCGCAGAGTGTCAGCTGAAGCACATCGTATACTAAGGCCAGGGTTTCCTCAGTCAAAACAATCATTATGAAGACTTTCATCTTAACATTAATGGTTGCATTCTGAACATAAATGTGGTCTGACTTTGCTGTATTTGGGACAATCCACACTGAACTTCTGAGGGCATAGACATATGCAAGTCTGGTGCACCAGCAGATACTATTGCTTACAGCTAACAGCAAATCAGTTACTTGTATTGCTGTGACTAGACAAGTGATTGCAGTTACCAACATTATCTTGCAAGCAAACTGTTTCAAATCTTTGATCTGTTTATTCCAATGTACCTAATAGACTGCCTCCTGTGGACGCCATACTTAGGCCAGATTATTCTCTCATTGTCTGAAGTCAAGTTCAGAGTCCAGTAGCTGGAAAAGCTGGCGGTTTATTGTTCTGGTGACCCTGTCTCTGAGACAGCTGGGTTTAGGATCCAGTACATTTGAATCATTAATAAAGGGTGAAGTAGAGGAAAAGTGAAGGACAAGCCGGCTGCACCATCACACGTGAAGCAAATTACTGGAGTCAGAATAAAACAGGAACATCAGTAACAAAATTATTGGGCAGGGGCACAATAATCTGGCAATGAAGGTAATGACAGGGCTTGGCATAGATCGGAAGTCAAGTCGTGAAGCTAGAACATCCTATAACATCATGGTAGCAGTAAAGAGCCCTACACATTAATAGATCTGCAGCCGAGCTGCCCGACGGCGGATACGGGCGACCTGGCGGGGGGCAGTGACGGGGGAAGTGATGTTTCTTCACTCCCCCCGTCACCAGGCTCCGTAGAAGTGCAGGCAAATATGGACGAGATCGTCCATAATGGCCTGCATGCACAGATGACGGGGCACCAGCGATGAACGAGCGCGGGGCCACGCATCGTTCATCGCTGATGCCGCCACACTGCACGATATCAACGGTATCTCGTTCATTAATGAACAAGCTCGTTCATATCTTGCAGTCAAAGAGTGTAGGGCCTATAAGACTGAGCTGCACTCAAGGCAAAGATAGACAGCTGTCAGAGACATCTCCAGACTCAGCAATCCAGAGCTGAATTTAGGAACAGACAGAATGATAAAACAACATTTGGTATATATTAACAGGTAGACTGAGAGGTCAGACTGTGCTGCATACAAGCTTGGGATAATGAGAGTTGTATACATGAAGTGAACATGTTGCATTTTTGTACAGCAAGACTGCAATGTGCTTAGAGAGGCTATCTGATCCATTTTGGGAATTTGAATTAACCCCTTATCTCTGAGGCTTTTTTCACCCCTGTGTTGAGCCTGTTTTGTTACTTGTTAGGCTGGTTACATCATTATTAGCAATCACTTTATGCAGAACAAACAAATTATTTCTTGATATTTTATCACAAGACTTTGAATTTTGAGAAAACTTTGTTAGTTTGACTATATCCTCATACCACAAAAACAATGTACCTAAGAGGAAGAGAAAGGGGCATATTCGATTGTTTCCCACAGCTGTGAGGTTATTCCTATTCAATTGCCTGTGAGAAAATGAGCAATTACCATGGCTTTTTAATTGCAGCTTCTGAGCAAGTTTGATTTTTCCTAAAATTGTTATTTTAATGAAAAATGTATGAACTTGCTTCTGAACACCTTGGACATCCCCCCTCGCCCTCCTTCCCACCCCCTCATATTTAGTCCAAAAATTATATTATTTTCTGGCAGCCCTGCCTTTCTCCTCTGGCACCAAAGGTCTCTTGCCCTCCCAAGCATCTTCCACAGAGTTGGGGGTAGCAGGACAGCTTCCTCTTCTTCTTTCCAAAGCATCTCCAGCTCTTCTGTCTCCTCACTGAAGACGGAAGCCAGACACTGTTGCTCCTCCTACTATACTGCATCCTTTGAACTCTCACCGGTCTGGCTGGGGGACAGCACCTTCATTCTCCTCCAGGGTCTTTTCCATGAACCTCCAACATGTCAGCGGCAGTGGTGAGGTAATGGGCAACATATACAGACTGATCTTCAATTTTTTTTCTCCCCAACGGGTTTTGGCCGCAATTTTTTTTTAATCAAATACTGCCTGTGTTGGGAGGGCACATACCAGCAGTAATTCAAAATTGGTTGCAAGGCCCACATACATTTCTGGAGCCAAAATTACTGAGTGTAAATGAATATGCCCCAAAATGTTTTGGTTTTTTTTAAATTAAAACTGCAAGAAAGTAAACTAAAAGAAAATGTGTGTATTATTTTTTCCTAGCTACCACTCAGGCATACTATTGAAATTTTGGTGGGACAGTCCCATTTTTGGTCACATCGATGGCCCAAGGTGTCCAGTGGTGGGAGAATGAGTTGGGAGGCCCCCCACACACGCAGTGCCATGCTGTGCACATGGTGACTATTTCATTGAGATAGGAACTGGGGGCATGGCCATCAGCTCCCGGAGCAGTGGGCATGCCACCACAGTGACGAAAAATGTGGCTGTGAATCAGGGTTGAAGCATTTCCCATGAAGCCATGCTCCCTTTAATGAGGCCATGCACCCTTTTCAGGTGTATGGCATGGTCCCTACTTCATCTCACAAGAAGTTGGGAGGTAAGGTAGGAGTATAGGGTTAGACTGTCCCATCAATAAAACCAAGAATGGTGGATAAATTATCAAAAAAGTTTGGCTCCCTTCCCTGTCCTACACTCTTAGTAATTACCAGAACTACATTACTTAGGGCAAATGGGACTCATCTTCAGCAGGTTGAAGATAAGTCAGACTCATCCTTAGTACTGATGTATTTAAAGCGCCAGACATTTTGAAAATAAGATAAAGAAATAATTGTACAAACCTGGACTCCTCCATGAGACATAAAGGTCAGAGTTTGGGACTCCTGAGCAAGTTCTAGGATAGTTTTTCCCCATTTAGGCGACTCGTGCTTCAGGAGAATTTCAGCTTGTTTCTCATTATTAGAGTGACATTTGGAAAAAACACCTAACCAAAAATACAGAAAATGTTTCAGGACAGGTTTGATGGAAAGATAATCAGGAAAGAAAGAAAATAAAAACCAGATAACACGTGATTCAGATTACACATATATAATACTGTTCGATTATTAGGATATAGTAATTATCTTACCCACAGCGTGCTCCTCATAAACATCAGCCAGTGCTTTCATTTCCTCCATGATCTCACTGTCGTCCTCCTTTCTAGCCAGGGCTTTTAGGACTTTGGTGCAAAAAAGGGCCCCAGCTACACAGTCCTGTGTCTGTAGGGAATAGAAGACAACTTATTGCGATGATTTCATGTATTTGTCATATTTCTCCATTATATGTATTTGAATAAAATGAATATTCCTGTATATCGGAATTTGAGCTCTTAGTACCAGACTCCAGACGATCTGTGAAAGTTCTACCCGATGCTGGAGAATGCACCAAAAGAGAAGATCTCGTAAAGGGTATTCCAGACAGTTTTCATTCATCTGTAAATATTGCATAAAAGGTTACAATCACTAAGATTATCTCAAAAAGCAGCAATAGCTTGAATAAACAGTCTTAAGCTTCAGGATCCTTGTACTCTGTGCACTGGCGTATTTAAAATGGGTGCAGTGTGTGCTGTGCTCACGGGCCCACGGTGGTCCAGGGGGGCCCACACCACACACCCTGCACCCATTAATTTAAATACTTACCCTCTGGTGTCCAACGGAGCAGCAGAAGCACGGCAGAAATCACTGGGAAAATGGTGCAGCACCATTTCCCGGTGATTTGCGCATACACAGTAGGAAAATCACTGGGAAAATGGTCGCCATGGCATATTCCCAGTGATTTGTGCATGCACTCTAGGCTCTGGGACAGCACTAGTAGGCCCAGACAGAGCCTGCACATGGGTGGTCATTCCGAGTTGTTCGCTCGTTGTTGTTTTTTTTCGCAACGGAGCGATTAGTCGCTAATGCGCATGCGCAATGTCCGCAGTGCGACTGCGCCAAGTAAATTTGCTATTGAGTTAGGTATTTTACTCACGGCATTACAAGGTTTTTTCTTCGTTCTGGTGATCGTAATGTGATTGACAGGAAGTGGGTGTTTCTGGGCGGAAACTGGCCGTTTTATGGGTGTGTGCGAAAACACGCTGCCGTTTCTGGGAAAAACGCGGGAGTGTCTGAAGAAATGGGGGAGTGTCTGGGTGAACGTTGGGTGTTTTTGTGACGTCAAACCAGGAACAAAACTGACTGAACTGATCGCAGTTGCCGAGTAAGTCTGGAGCTACTCAGAAACTGCTAAGAAGTGTTTATTCGCAATTCTGCTAATCTTTCGTTCGCTATTTTACTATGCTAAGATTCACTCCCAGTAGGCGGCGGCTTAGCGTGTGCAAAGCTGCTAAAAGCAGCTTGCGAGCGAACTCGGAATGACCACCATGGGCCTTCTCCTCTCTAGAAATGCCCCTGAATCAGAAACCAAATAATCACTTTATTAACAGTTCATTAAATCCCAATGGTAATATATATGCCAAGAATGACACCAAAGCTTTCTGACTTATAAATACAAATTCTTAAACACAAAGATAAAGGACCCCACATATACCCCTCTCACAGAAAATAACTGATAGAGAAACATTTAAGGATGTACAGCCAATGCTTTATTTCAATAATTTCTCTCTTTCACGTACACAATCTTGATTGTTTTACGATGTTATGCTGTTGGTAATGAACTATCTTCTTAACTGGATTCAACAAAGGCTATATTTTGTGTATTAGCCTTTCCTCTTCCTGTGCACCAATTATAGGGGCAAATTCAGTAAGGATTGCAAAAATTACAAATTAGCAAAAATTGCGAGCAAAAGCAAAATTGCGAAAGCATGCCCAAACGGAAAAACTGCAACACTAATTTAATTTAACAAAAAGAAGGTGGCCTAGTGAAATGTGCAAATATTGCGAAAACCATCCTTATAATCGCAATTTTTGCGTACATATTACAAATGTACGCAATTTTTGCATACATGTTTCTGATGTTGCATTTTTTGCTAAAAACAGTGTTTTACCCTTAAAAATGGCACAACCTACTTTCCTGCACCCAAATTAAAGAAACTACTCAACAATTGTAAATCAATTCAATCATCACTTAATTAGTCAAATGATCTTGTGGTAATTTAGCAATTATTATTTTAAAGACACCATAGTGTTTTTCTTCAAACATTGACTAATGCCCATAACGGTGTTCAAATATATTCAACTAGAGAGAGTGTGAATTCTAGCCTCTAAACCCTACACAACAGCAATTATTGGTATATGTTTTAACAAACACACTTTTTTTGGAGTCAAAATATTTTAATTCGGAAACAACAGTAACATTTTTATAAAAAAAAATACTGTTTTTTTGATTGTGAAGTGGTCAAACATTACATATTAGTGTTTCTTTGCTTTTATTTACATACCTTACTTTAAGGAATTATGTGTAAATATTTGTTTCAATAAGTATACAAATGGAGCAGAATTTGCAAAACTTGAAAATAAAAAGATGGTGTTGCTGTTCTTCAACATATGTTTATGTGTGTAGCGCACAAATAAAATAAAAAAAATAAAAAATGTATGTGGGTATGTTTTGTTTAACAAAAAAATGTTGGTTGTTTAATAAAAATGTTAGGAAGCTAAATGTCATTCAGCAGATATTACTAAGCAAAGTGCTTGTAAAGGTTATTTTACATTTGCTTCTATCAAATAGTGTGGTTGTCAAACCTTGATTGCAAGTAAGTGTAAACACAAATCGGTTAGTAACATATATTTTCACAATCAACATGTGTTACAGAGTTATAGGCCCTACACACTGGCCGATTTTCTGAAAGATATGAACGATCTCGTTCATAAATGAACGAGAACTCGTTCATATCTTTCAGTGTGGAGACTCCAGCGATGAACGATGCTGCGCGGCCCCGCGCTCGTTCATCGCTGGTCTCCCGTCGGCTGTGCATGCAGGGCAATATGGACGATCTCGTCCATATTTGCCTGCACTTCAATGCAGCCGGGTGACGGGGGGAGTGAAGAAACTTCACTCCCCCCGTCACTGCCCCCCCCCCCCCCGCCGCCGGGTCGCTCGTCGGCCGTATCCGCCGTCGGGCAGCTCGGCGGCGGATCGGCTAGTGTATAGGGCCCTGTAAACAATGCCTTACATGTTTCTAAGTTCCAATACAGCTGAATGAAGTGATTTGTGGTCTGAGGCGTGAGCTTCTTCAGCTGGGTGTAGTGAAGCAATGATTGCAGTATACATGCAGTCTACAACTGAGGTCAGCTTGTGCAATTTTTAAGGTAAACCTGTAGTCACTCAGAAACTGCACATCAGAAATGTGCGATCTATTGTAAAAATTGCGAATGCACCGCCCACCGACCATCAGCATACACCCACAACACGCCCCGCAACACGCCCCTGATCGTAGTTTTTGTGAGTCCAGCCCTTTAGTACGCCCCCTACATGCCTACTTTTCGTAGTGCATACGCAGTTTTTGCTAAGTCTCAGAAACTGGGGTTTTTTTTCTCAGTTTTTGCTATTTAAGTTGCAGAATTTGTGTTTTTACGTTTTTTTTGCTAATTTTGCTGATTTGCAATCCTTGCTGAATTAGGCCCATAGTCAATACATTTTCCCCTTTTCTACTGTTAGCAAGTAACAACTACTCACAACATGAGCGCATTCCTCTAGCAACTGTATATTTTTCTTGTATACACCCAAACAATCAGCCTGTTACACTCACCATGATGTGTTCAGTCTTTGCTTTTTGCCGCAACGGCTTTCCCAGAAAGTTATTCAAGACACAGTCTATGTGACTTTTTTCAGTTTTGGAACGACCAGTTCTCTTCGACCTTTGTCTCTCCAATTTGCTGTGAATCAAAGTGGATTGCTTGGTATTTTTGTACAACTCCATGAGCTTTTCCAAAGTGAGGAACTCCGCAAGACTCACGCCATGATCCAGGAAGAGGTTGACAAAGGCAGGTCTATCATCAATTAATGACAGCATTAGACTTGGGTAAAGATCTGAGGGCTGCAAAACAGAAAAAGCAGTTACAAAGTGCTTTCATAAAAAGGGCACACTCATATTAATAATTAAACCGGATATTTGAAAAATGGGTTGTTCAAAATGGATGGGCCTCGGACTTGTGGATGTGTAAAGACAGTAACAAAAGCCTACATCTCCGTTGAACACTAGAACATTAAGTGAAGCCTTAAATCTCACCTTAGATATTTATTCCCTAAAGACCCCTCTCACGTGTACCGTACAACTGAAATAATTAGTATACATGTTAAACACAGAAAGAAAAACTGCTGCAGATTCTGATGTATATGATAAGCTACTTGCAAAAATTGGTCCATATGTTGTATAAATGAAATAAACCCTTAAATTGAGTTGATGTGCATTATGATGAGGAAAACTAGATTTTGATGTGAATTAGTGCATCTGGGGAGAAGTGATGGCACTGTGGATAGATTAGGGTGCCGACTTAAAATAAAGTTTATGAATGGTGTGTAAACATTTTTAGTGTCACAAGGAACATTCTGTAGGTACTACTAATGTCTTCAATATTTCCCATAAGAGAGTTATTTTTACCTGATCTTATTAGGGTAAGTAGACCTCTAGAGGCACAAGGATAAGATACATGACCACAAGCAGATGGCCACATTGTGCTGGAATGCCCGTCAGTTTAAGAACCACTCATGGGTTGACTCATATTAAACCATGGCCAAACCACTAGGCTTTCAGGTATTTTGGGCTCCCTCCAGAACATTAATCTTTCATGCCACCAAAGCTGTTTGGAAAGTAGAGCTTATTTATACTTTCAGTATCCACACGGGCACTGATACCCAGTTGAAATATTGTCTGCTGACCTCTTTTCTCACAGGGCAATCATTCTTCCTTTCTTTTCTATTTTGAAATAGTGCTGATGTGCTATTGGTCCGCTGCCCCCTCCACCCACCATTGTCTCAAATCAAACCCCAGCTGATTATGAGTATGCCTTGCTATTGCGCAGAGTGCAAAGTGCCTTCAACCATTGGAGCCCTAGGGAGCAGGTATCAGCGTCTCATCATAAAAAACTGATGGGCCCCTTAAGAAAACCAGCTAGTTTGTACAATCGGTTCCACATTGGCATTTATTCCTCCCAGTAGTCAAAAGAACTGTGTGAGATGCTGATTGAATCCTCCACCATTCTGTTGATGTTTACTGTATAAAATTAACAGTAGAGGTGTCAACATATATGGCAATTCTTTTAAGCCTGACCAGATGATAGAATGTTTCCATCTTTTGCACTGAGTTGACTCTACACACCAGTGGGTCTCTTGATAAAGGTCAGTTTTTTTTTCTGGCAGCAGCATTTGCAAGAGAACCTAAAGGAGCAGACATCATGTCATGTGCAACTTGAGCTGACAGCTTGCTTGCAAGTAGTTCTTTCCATTTCTTAAGATCTGTGTCAGCTGGAAAGACACTAATCCATGATTGATTTTATTTTGTAGCAAAAGGATGAGTAAAGTTGCTGTGGTAGAACTTAACTGCTACCACACCAAGTGAACGTACAATGAGAGAGGGAAATGAGGGACTGCTACCTTTTACAATGCAGTTTTACTAAAAGACTAGATTTTTTGACACAAGAAAAAAAAAAATTCTTCAATTAATTTGTGGTGCTGCTCATGGGGATATGACAACATCTAAAAAGTACAGTAATGTACAATGCCTCCCCAAGGTGTATATATACATATATATATATATATATATATATATATATATATATATATATATATTATTCTACATACTCCCCAAAATTTATAAAGAACTGGATCCTCCAGCTGGTCATGCCATTATTGAAGCAAGGGGCTCCTTGTTCCAAACTGTTGCAACTTATTACAACCACTTGTTCAAAAATAACTCACCTTTCTAATTGATACGACCTCTCTTCTTAATAAGTTGGCTAACTGTTCTAGTTGTTTTGATAATTGTTGGTTGATAAGTGTTGACGTGATTAATCTTTATACCTCAATACCGCGCTGCTTTGGCTTACTTGCAGTTAAAAAATTCAAGATAAAAAGTGGTTTGTTTTCAGCTACTTATATTGAATTTTTTCTTGCTTTATTTGAATTGATATTAACAAAAAAAATATTTTTATATGACAATCAATTTTTTCTACAGGTAAAAGGTTGCTCTCCTCTGCGTATGCTAACACTGTCATATTTGCCATTGAACAAGATACTGCATTTTCAACTAATTTAAAATTCTTCACACGCTTTATTGACGACCTTTTGATTGTTTGGAATGGTGACATCAATGACTTTATCAAGTTCATTGATGCTCATAATACTGGATTATCCCCTATTAAATTTACCTACAATTACAGTAAAGAACAAATTTCTTTTTTAAATGTCCTAATTTCTCTAAAGGATGGACAGATTAATACTACTGTATTTACAAAACCGACTGATCGTAATATGCTATTACAAGCTAGTAGCTGTCATCCCAAAAGTTTTATACAGGGTTTGTCCTATTCGCAGATGATCCGGTTACACAGAATTAATAATCAGAAAGAGGTTGCAGCAAGACAGATTGACATTTTAATAACGAAGTTTACACAGAGGGGTTACTCTCTACATGATCTACTGTATACCAAAGAGAGTTATAAACATGGATCGTATACTACTTTTGGAGTCTAACTCCAAATCAGCAACTAAAAACACTAATAAAATAACTTGGGTTAATAAATTCAATGTAGCTTCCCCTATGATCAATCATATTACTAAGAAACATTGGGCGTTGGTTGAATCTGACCATAATTTACCATTAAGAGATTCTTCCTTCATGCCCTGTTATTCACGGGGGCGTAATTTACGTGACTTTCTTGTGAAATCAGATATTGCTAAACAACCTCCTATTTCTAAACAAACTGGCTGTATTGGACTTGCGTTACATGTCAGTTTTTGCTCACAGGCAATAAGTTTGCACACCCACAGGGAAAAAGATTTTGATTAATCATCTACTAACCTGCAATTTATCTTTGTTAGGGTCTCCTGCCCTGTGCTGCCACGTCGTCATGGCAACCGGGAGACAAGTGCTAGCGGAGTAACCTGAGCGCAGCTGATACTCCGGTTCGGGTCTTTTGCTGTGCAGTGGTTACAGGCTCTGTGCATGGCAGGGGATCCGGTGCTGGTTTTTGTGCTCACAGTCTGTGAGGTCTGAGTGGGACGTGGACAGCACCTGCTTTATAAACCCTCTTCTCAGGTTAAGCAGATGCTGCTGAATCTTTGTTGGTTAGTTAGTTCCTGAAAGTTAGCCAGTACTGTGTAGCTTTGTATTTGTTGTTGCTTACTGCAAATAGGCCTGGGGATTTGGTACTACACTCTGCCAATCCAGACCTAGCAGTAAGACTGGTGTCAGTCGTTTAACTTGCTGGGGTTCTTTTGCTACTCTGTGAACTTAGCAAGTTTGCGGCTGTATTCTCAGACTTGCCTGCCTAAATCCTGTCTCACTGCGCAAGGTGTTCAGGTGTCAGTTTAGTGGCAGTAAGCTGAACCTGTGCACTGCAAGTGAGGATTAGGATTGTGGAGACTCTCCTTATGTCTATCATTCCATCTCTGACCAAGGAGTTTACTGCCACACCCGTTGGTAACCCTTTAGGGTTTTGCTGTTGCCCTTAGCAACAGCATTTCGGGTTCTCTACGTATTAAAACACAGCATCTTGCTTTTTCCATCTGAGCACTACTAATACTAGGGAGACACCCAGTTTCTTAGCCTCTGGGCTTCTCTGTTCACTTTGTGTTTATTTTGTTACCCTATCACCTTCTGTGTACGTAATGTCATATTCCCCAGTCTGTCTGTGAGTTCATTTGTTTTGCAACCAGGGCCGGTGCTAGGGTGTTCGGCGCCCCCCTGCAAACTATAAATTTGCGCCCTCCCATATTCCTTTGGCGCGCGCCGGGAAAAGGGGTGTGGTCTCACAAGTAAGGGGCATGGCCACACAGTACTACCCCCATTTAAAATTACGCCACAATGTAGCACAATCTTATTAATCTTATACGTAATGCCCCACCCGTAGTAGTAGCGTCCTTATGCGTAATGCCCCACCCGTAGTAGTAGCATCCTTATATGTAATGCACCCCAGTAGTAGTAGCATCCTTATACATAATGACCCCCCAGTAGTAGTAGCATCCTTATATATAATGCCCCCCGAGTAGTAGTAGCATTCTTATACATAATGCACCCACAGTAGTAGACGCGTCCTTATACGTAATACCCCCCAGTAGTAGTAGCGTCCTTATACGTAATGCCCTTCCGGTAATAGTAGCGTCCTTGTACATAATACCCCCCCAGTAGTAGTAGTGTTCTTATACGTAGTGCACCCCAGTAGTAGTATCGTCCTTATACGTAATGCCCCCAGCCCCAGTAGTAGTAGCGTCCTTACACGTAATGGCCCCCCCAGTAGTAGCGTTGTTACACGTAATGCCCCCCTGTAGTAGTAGCGTCCTTATACGTAATGCCCCCCCAGTAGTGGCGTTTGGGGATTCCCAGGAAGCTGAAGCAGCCTCGCTGGGTCTCCATCCAACTTTTGCTGTGAAGCAGACACTTAGAAATTCCACACAAACACACACACACACTTCACACATATATACACACACATACACACCCACCATACACACACACACACACACACACACACACACACACTTCTCTCTCACCCTCCACTTACCTAATCCAGTCTCCCTCTGTACAGCAGCCAGGTCCGGGTAGCTCCGCCCCCTTAGGCCCGTTTAGCCACGCCCCCTACCGTCCCGTGTAGCTCCGCCCCTTCTGTCCCGTACTCGGCGGCGGCGCACACAGATGAGATGAGGGGAGGAGGCGTATCATGCTGCAGGTGCCCGCTGCCAGTGACTGTCATACAGTGACAGACACAGCAGTGGCAGCAGCAGCAGCAGGGGGGACAGGACGGCGCAGCAGGGAAGGGATGCAGAGTAGGGGAAGCGCCTATCCGTCCCAGCGCCTCCCTGCACTGCATCCCTTCGCTGAGCGGGTAGCGCCGGGCCTGTTTGCAACCCTATCCGTTCAGACACCAGTACATTCCTGGAGGCACTGGTGTGCATAACAGTTCAGACACCAGTACATTCCTGCAGGCACTGGTGTGCATAACAGTTCAGACACCAGTACATTCCTGCAGGCACTGGTGTGCATAACATATTCAGCAGCCTAATACTCCTGTTGAAATTTTGTGGGAATATGGAGCATACCCCTCAAAATACGTTGCAACAGGTGGTCGATCAGGTGCAGGTCCTGACTCGACAATTTAATGATTTGTCCATTAAAATGCACACCTCCCAGGCCGCTGGCGGAGCTCCCGCAGCAGCAGCACCTTCAGGGGTTAAGGAGCCGAAAGTAAATCTCCCGGATCGTTTTTCTGGAGATCGCTCGCAGTTCTTTTGTTTCAAGGAGAGCTGCAAGCTATACTTCCGGCTTAGGCCTCAGTCTTCTGGGTCGGAGATTCAGCGGGTGGGCATAGTGATTTCCTTGCTACAAGGAGACCCACAGGTCTGGGCATATGGGTTGCAGCCTGACTGTCCGTCGCTTAAAAGTGTTGATGCTTTTTTTACGGCACTGGGCATGTTGTATGATGACCCTGACAAGACGGCCTCAGCCGAGGCTCAGATTTCGATCCTTAAGAAAGGGCGAAGGCCAGTTGAGGTTTACTGTACGGAGTTTCGGAGGTTGGCCCATGATACCCAGTGGAATGACCCAGCCCTGAGACACCAGTACCGAAGAGGTCTTTCTAACCAGATAAAAGACCAACTGGTACAATATCCCTTGCCTGATAGCTTGGATCAGCTCATGCAGTTATCCATCCGGGTGGATAGACGGCTGAGAGAGCGTAGGCTTGAAAGGGAGACTGAGGTTTCCTTCTTTCCCAAGGGAACCTCAGACTCTGAGGAATTTTCCGAGGAGCCTATGCAGATTGGGGCTACCCGCCTCTCCTCGCGTGAGAAGACGCGGAGGAGACAGCAGGGGTCGTGTTTGTACTGTGGGAATAAAGGTCATGTGGTAGTATCATGCCCAGAAAAGCCGGAAAACTTCAGGGCCTGAGGGTGATGGGAAATATCCTGTCAGGCCAGAAGTCAGAATTTCCCAAGAAGACTTATCATTCCGGTGACCTTGAAGATCCTCGGTCAAACTGTCAAGACTGAGGCCTTTGTGGACAGTGGGGCCGACGGGGTTTTTATGGACCGCCAATTCGCCCTGAAACACTCTGTTCCCTTAGTACCCTTGGCATCGGAAATTGAGATTTGTGGGTTAAACGGGGAACCATTATCCCAAGGTAAAATTACCTCTTGCACTAGCCAGATTTCTTTGTTTATTGGAGCCACACACTCTGAAAAATTGTCCTTTTATGGGACTGTCTGTACTTTTGCCCCATTGGTGTTGGGGTTACCCTGGTTAAGGGCCCACAATCCTCAATTTGACTGGGTCTCTGGGGAGATTCTTAGTTGGGGTACTGATTGTTTCAGGAGTTGCTTGAGCCTTCCAGTCAGGCTCTCGCAGCTAAGTTTGCCAGGATTGCCAGGGTGTTATGCAGATTTTGCGGACATGTTCTCCAAAAAAGTTGCAGAGGTACTACCTCCCCATCGCCCCTATGACTGTGCCATTGATTTGTTGCCAAATGCTAAGCTTCCCAAGAGCAGGTTGTACTCCCTGTCACGTCCTGAGACTCAGGCTATGGCAGAGTACATTCAGGAGAACTTGGCTAAGGGATTTATCAGACCTTCACAGTCTCCAGTTGGGTCGGGGGTTCTTCTTTGTGGGTAAAAAGGACGGTTCGTTGCGACCCTGCATCGACTTCAGGGAATTGAACCGTATCACGATTAAAAACTCATACCCACTGCCTCTCATTTCGGTCTTGTTTGACCAGCTTCGTACTGCCACCATTTTTTCTAAGATTGACCTATGCGGGGCGTACAATCTAATCCGAATAAGAGAGGGGGATGAATGGAAGACTGCCTTTAATACCCACTCAGGGCATTATGAATATTTGGTGATGCCTTTTGGGCTCTGTAATGCCCCGGCAGTCTTCCAGGATTTCATGAACGATGTACTCAGGGAATATTTGGATAGATTCTTAGTTGTATACTTAGATGACATCCTAATCTTCTCCCATTCCCTGGAGGAACATCGGAAGCATGTACGCTTAGTCCTCCAGAAACTCAGAGACCACCGGCTTGGGGCGAAGCTGGAGAAGTGCGAATTTGAAGTTCAGCAAATCGCATTTCTAGGATATATTATCTCCCCAGAAGGTTTCCAAATGGAGGGTTCCAAGGTACAGGCAGTCCTGGATTGGGTGCAGCCCACTAGTTTGAAGGCGCTTCAGCGTTTCCTGGGCTTTGCGAATTTTTATAGACGATTTATCGCTGGATTTTCGTCTATAGTGGCGCCCTTGGTGGCACTCACTAAGAAAGGGGCGGATGTTGCTCACTGGTCTTGTGAGGCTAAAGCGGCTTTTGCCCGTCTCAAAGGGGCATTTGTCTCGGCCAAGGTGCTGCGACACCCAGATCCAGAGCGTCCTTTTGTGGTGGAGGTGGATGCCTCTGAGATGGGTATTGGGGCAGTGCTCTCTCAGATGGGAGTGTCTGATAATCGCCTTCATCCCTGTGCTTACTTTTCCCGTAAATTTTCGCCTGCCGAGATTAATTATGACGTGGGTAACCGGGAATTGTTGGCTATTAAGGATGCACTCGAGGAGTGGAGACACTGGCTTGAGGGGGCTAAGTTTGTGGTCTCAATTCTCACCGACCATAAGAATCTGGCATATTTAGAGTCAGCGAAGCGTCTCAATGCCAGGCAGGCACGATGGGCTTTGTTTTTTGCTCGCTTTAATTTTTTGATAACATATCGCCCTGGGTCAAAAAACATCAAGGCTGATGCGCTCTCGCGGAGTTTTGCTGCAATCCAGGAGACCACCGAGGAGCCGTTGCCCATTGTGTCCCCATCATGCATTAAAGTGGGCATTACCCAGGACCTCTTGTCATTAGTCCTTAGAGCACAGGAGCAGGCTCCTCCAGACCTTCCGGTAGGTCTTTTGTTTGTGCCTCCTAGGTTAAGACAGCGAGTGTTCCTGGAATTCCATGCCAAGAAGTCGGCAGGTCACCCGGGTATTGCCAGAACTCGGGAGTTGCTATCTAGGGCGGTGTGGTGGCCCTCGGTGGCTAAGGATGTGGATCAGTGGGTTAGGGCATGTGACATCTGTGTCCGAAATAAGACTCCTAGAGGGGTTCCTGTTGGCCCATTACATCCACTCTCTATCCCATCTAAGCCATGGACCCACATTTCAATGGATTTTGTGGTGGACTTGCCCAAATCCTCGGGGATGACAGCCATCTGGGTTGTCGTTGACAGGTTTTCGAAGATGGCGCACTTCGTTCCACTGGTTGGGCTGCCATCGGCCAGACGCCTGTCTGAATTATTTATGCTGCATGTTGTGCGTCTCCACGGGTTGCCACTTGATGTGGTCTCTGACCGCGGATCCCAGTTTGTGGCCAAATTTTGAAGGGCATTTTGTTCCGATCTCCAGATTTCTGTCAGCTTGTCGTCAGGCTACCATCCGCAGTCTAATGGGCAGACTGAAAGGGTGAACCAGTCCTTGGAGCAGTTCCTCAGGTGTTATGTCTCCAAGTGTCAGACTGACTGGGTTGCTCATCTGTCCATGGCGGAGTTTGCCTATAACAACGCGGCTCACTCTGCTACAGGGATCTCTCCCTTCCTTTGTGTGTATGGGCATCATCCTAAGGCCAATTCTTTTGACCACCTGGACTCCACGCCTGGTGGTTCCTCTGTGGTTTCGGTCCTTAGAGGTATTTGGAGGAAAGTGAAGAAAGCCCTTGTGTCTGTGTCATTAGTGACCAAAAGGGTTTTTGATAAGCGGAAAAGACCCTGCAGCTTCAAATTAGGAGACTTCGTCTGGTTGTCTACAAGAATTTGAAGTTGAGACAGCCATCTCATAAGTTAGGACCCCGGTTCATCGGCCCTTTTAAGATCACCAGGGTTATCAATCCGGTGGCATTTCAGTTAGATCTGCCCCGTTCTTTGGGTATCAATAAAACATTTCATTGTTCCCTTTTAAAACGGGCGATTAGTAATCCTTCTTCCAGTGGAAGACCTTCCCCCTCTTCTGATACGTGGCCAGAGGGAGTTTGTTGTTGAAAGGATTCTTGACTCCAAGATGGTTCGGGGTCGGCTGTAATTTTTGGTGCACTGGAAGGGGTATGGCCCGGAGGAGCGGTCGTGGGTGCGCAGTTGTGATCTCCATGCCCCCAGACTGTTACGCTCTTTCTTCTCGCAGTTCCCCGATAAACCCGTTGGTAGGGGTTCTTTGACCCCTCGTCAGAGGGGGGGTACTGTTAGGGTCTCCTGCCCTGTGCTGCCATGTCGTCATGGCAACCGGGAGACAAGTGCTAGCGGAGTAACCTGAGCGCAGCTGATACTCCGGTTCGGGTCTTTTGCTGTGCAGTGGTTACAGGCTCTGTGCACAGCAGGGGATCCGGTGCTGGTTTTTGTGCTCACAGTCTGTGAGGTCTGAGTGGGGCGTGGACAGCACCTGCTTTATAAACCCTCTTCTCAGGTTAAGCAGATGCTGCTGAATCTTTGTTGGTTAGTTAGTTCCTGAAAGTTAGCCAGTACTGTGTAGCTTTGTATTTGTTGTTGCTTACTGCAAATAGGCCTGGGGATTTGGTACTACACTCTGCCAATTCAGACCTAGCAGTAAGACTGGAGTCAGTCATTTAACTTGCTGGGGTTCTTTTGCTACTCTGTGAACTTAGCAAGTTTGCGGCTGTATTCTCAGACTTGCCTGCCTAAATCCTGTCTCACTGTGCAAGGTGTTCAGGTGTCAGTTTAGTGGCAGTAAGCTGAACCTGTGCACTGCAAGTGAGGATTAGGATTGTGGAGACTCTCCTTGTGTCTATCATTCCATCTCTGACCAAGGAGTTTACTGCCACACCCGTTGGTAACCCTTTAGGGTTTTGCTGTTGCCCTTAGCAACAGGATTTCGGGTTCTCTACGTATTAAAACACAACATCTTGCTTTTTCCATCTGAGCACTCCTAATACTAGGGAGACACCCAGTTTCTTAGCCTCTGGGCTTCTCTGTTCACTTTGTGTTTATTTTGTTACCCTATCACCTTCTGTGTACGTAATGTCATATTCCCCAGTCTGTCTGTGAGTTCATTTGTTTTGCAACCCTATCCGTTCAGACACCAGTACATTCCTGGAGGCACTGGTGTGCATAACAGTTCAGACACCAGTACATTCCTGCAGGCACTGGTGTGCATAACAGTTCAGACACCAGTACATTCCTGCAGGCACTGGTGTGCATAACAATCTTTTGTTGTTTACCAACTTATTTGCCTGTGTGGTCTTAGCTATGTGGGCAAAACTGAACGTAAGTTTAAAGAACATGTGTCAGCACATTGTTCTGCTATTAGGTATGCGCTGAGTACAGGTAAAAACGAACATTCTGTTGCTCGTAATTTTTTTTATCATTGCATCACCCTTACGTTATCGCATGATTGATTATATCCCTCCATCCATTAGGGGTGGTGATAGATCCCATACATTATTACAATGTGAAACCCGCTGGATCATGCGAAAGGGTGTGCTTGCTCCTAAAAGCTTAAACGATGCTATTTCTTATACATGTTTCTACTAATTTGATTATTACTTTTCTATATACAACACCTTCTTTATACTAGTGCCATTTATGTTATGCTCTTTTACTGGATAACTTTAATGTTTACTTTCTATTTTCACTTTGCCTTCATATCAGTTTCCTGTTACATAGTTACATAGTTGTTGAGGTTGAAAAAAGACAGATGTCCATCGAGTTCAATCTGTATAATAAATGTTTTGTTTTTATCTTATTTAAATGCTGTATCCTTCTTGCAGGTCCTACAGTATCACAGAGTCTTAAAAATTAAAACCTGGCAACTGTATCACACATAATATAACTGCAAATATGCCCACTAGGTTTAATATGTACCTGCCATATATGTTATGGCGTTTAAAGGTACACTAGTCAGCTGACACTGGCTGATAAATTACTAAAGAACAGCTGACACAGGTTTAGAACAATTGAGCTTACATAGGGGTGCATGAAAAAGCTTGTGGCAAGAAGGTGGGGTATCTTGGCGAGCGGTATGCAGGCTTCCGTGCATTGGCCAATACACTAACTAAACCCCCATCATTCATTTATTTATTGATGTTGTGAGGATAAGTGAGCTTGCTATGGTGAGTGCTGAATTTTCTGTTTTTATATATTTAAGTAGGTGGCTATGGTCTACATGCACCCCACTCTATGAATGGTGAGTGCAGACATTGCACCCCGCATTATATAGACACCCCAATTTATGTAGACAATTCAAAACAAGCGAGGTCCAAGATTACCAGAAAAATTATGTTTTGCCTCATTTTGAGATCCAAACTTTTGGGTAAAATTACTAAAGCTTCTAAAACAGAGAATTGGTGATGTTGCCCATAGCAACCAATCAGATGTGGTCTATCATTTCTTTTATGTCTTTTAGAAAATTATAGACAGCATCTGATTGGTTGCTATGGTCAACATCACCAATTCTCTGTTTTAGAAGCTTTATTAAATGTACCATTTGGTAGGAAAATCCCAAGTCAAGACTCGGTTCTACGCGGAAACTCAAAGCTTGGGTGTGTTCGGTTTTTAGCAAAACCAAACTTCTCACCTCTACTAATTAATTATACTCAAGTTTGCTATCCTTGGCATTACTTACAATGAACTCTTCCAGCAATTATGCCTGTTTGATAATGACCTTGTATGTCCATTTCCATAATTAGGGGTGAAGACTTTATAATTTACGTGGTCCTCTGTATTTTTATTTAAAGCCTGGGAGTCATGGGATATGGGAAAGAAATACAATATGGGACCACAATAAACATTATGAGATCAGAGGAGAGAATGAACAATATGGAATTATGAAAACTTTGAGCTATAATGTAAATGCAAACATTATGGGGAAGGTCAATTGTGAGAATGAATTATATGAAGGTCATACCTTTGAGGGCCAGTCTTTAGTAAAAATCTGTGTCTCTGCGATATCTATCCGATTCCAGGAAACAGCAAGTTGTAGCTGATGATCCCGATTCTTCTGATGATCCCCATTCTTCTCTTGATCAGTATGGCGAGATGCTACCAAACAAATAACCACAGTTATCATAATCATAATTCTACCTTATTCACCAATGCACAGATCTGCAACTTAATTTCTATTCACCAGAATACACTATGTCATCCCCACATCTCGGATATGGACCTACAACAGCGGTCTGGACCATTTGCAGGGCGGGCCGCGGCAGCTGTGTGACGTCACACGCAGCCGATGCGGATGAAAACATGGAGAGTAGCTACTCGGCAGCTGCGAAAGCGTCACTACTGTGCAATGCTTTCACACGTCTGCGGGGGGCAGAACCCGGCATGCGGGGCGGACTAGCCCTGTGCTGTGCGTCCCCCTGCATGTCAGAGATTTTGGGCCTAATTCAGACCTGATCGCAGTAGCAAAATTGTTCTCTAATGGACAAAAACGAGACCTGGACGAGACCTGCGCATGCACTGTAGACTCCGGCACAATGCCGGAGTCTACAGCGCTGTACAGAGGAGGGGGCCCACCCAGGGGTACACACGGACCCCCTCCTCTAGAGTCTACAGTGCATGCGCAGGTCTCCAGAAACATGATGCCCACCATGATCCGGAGACCAATTTGGCTACTGTGCATGCTCAGTGGCCATTTTGGTGGAGATTTACGCTGCGACCGCAGCACCCGACGCTGGACTCTGGAAAGGTAAGTATTAAAATGGGTGCAGTGTGTGCGGTGTTGTCCCCCCTGGACCCAGGGGCCCGTGTCCATCCACACACATTGCACCCATTATAGAAACGCCAATGCCTCCATGGACATAAAATAGTTTAGTTTGTTAAACCAGTTTCTACGACATGGCGGTATTGAAGACTTCCACAAGACTGGAATAACAGTACGCGCTGCATTTCCTATATGTCTGAGAAGAGAGGATTTAAATACAGATAGCGGGACATGGGAGAGGTTTAATAGCCAAAAAGCAGGGTCTAGAGCAGTGATGGCTAACCTTGACACTCCAGCTGTAGTTGAACTACATATCCCAACATTCCCTGCAACAGTTTTGTTATGTGGCCATGCTAAAACTGATGCAGGGCATGCTGGGATGTGTAGTTCAACAACAGCTGGAGTGTCAAGGTTAGCCATCACTAGTCTAGAGTGACAATGCTAAATTCCCTTGTCGTATAAACAACCCTTTATGAAGTCTAAGAACACTGTATGCTGTTTACTTAAGAAGTACCGTAATGGTACGCTAGTTGCGTAACGAGACGCTCAAGCGTCACGTTCGCTCACGGCCCAGTGATCACAGGACACGTTATTGGCTATGACTAGAGTAATGATTCGCTATGGCGTAGCGGACGCTCGAGACCTCCTGGTCTGTTCCTTATGACCTCCTGGTCTGTTACCTTATGGTCCGCTATACTCTAATGCTCAAATATTATTTAACCAAGGATGCCTCCCTAGCCACCGTATATGTCACTTACACGTGTGTCCCTTGACGAGTACCCGACTTTCCTTTTGGTTCAACCTCTTAAGTTATATAAACTTATGTAATAAAAACACACTCACTCAACACATGTACACTTTGTTTCTATATCTATTTCTGCGCAGAAATTGTCTTCAGTCCAACTGTGTTACCAATTAGAAGCAGGATCTGTTAAGCTAAATTTCAGATTTTTTTCCAAAAATAGATTTGCGTTATTTACCGCGTCGCGTTATTTACCGCTGTGCGTTACTTATCGCCTTTGCGCTAATTATCGCTTTGCGCTAATTCAACTTTTCGTGACTTGAGCTACGTGGGCGTAACCAGACGCTACGTTGCGTAATGTACGCTGCGTGCGTCTGCCGTTTGGATTGCGTACGCAAGTCTTTTGTTAGGGACACGTGTACGCAAAACAAAGATCCACCGTAACACAATTTCTACCTTTATCAATGTAGGTGATCCCTGATCATCTACCGCACACCACACTGACTGTCTTATCTCCCAGACAAGCCGTGTGTTGGTCTATACTTTAACTATTACCTCTAATATGAAATAACAGCAAATCTCTTTTAGCACTTTCTATCAACTATAAAACTTGGCAAACAGGAATAGTGATATACGAAATTGAAAAAAGAAATGCAGATATATATGTATGCGTGCGTGTATACGCAAGACAGAAGAGAAATAAAACAGTTTTAAAAGACACAAGCGTTTTGTTCTTACTTCCGGTTCCCGGATTCCTTCAGCACTCTTTATCTAAGCGAAGCAGACGCTTATCCCGTCAGCACTGCGAGACAACCTCCCACCCTTTGCTGGGGGGATAATGTCTGCTGATCTACCTAGTGCAGATATGAGAAGGATAGGACGAGTCCCCAATTGACAATGCTAAATTCCCTTGTCGTATAAACAACCCTTTATGAAGTCTAAGAACACTGTACGCTGTTTACTTAAGAAGTACCGTAATGGTACGCTAGTTGCGTAACGATCGCTCAGCCGTAGGCGAGACGCTCAAGCGTCACGTTCGCTCACGGCCCAGTGATCACAGGACACGTTATTGGCTATGACTAGAGTAATGATTCGCTATGGCGTAGCGGACGCTCGAGACCACGAGGAGATCACCAGCGGCGCAGACGCTCACAACGCTATACCTTTATGTCTAAACCTTATACCAATGAAATACACGGAATACCTTAATGTGAATACAGGGTGTAAGTGCAACCTTGTGTAACCTGACTAACTACAAAGCTGCTTGAGCGTCACCGACGCTCAAGTGAACACTTAACACTATAGGAAATACACAGATACTGGTTTAGGGTCCAAAGCCTATTAACTGTATTATATCTAGTATACTTGTAAAAAGGGGATAACAGTACAAATGATACACTACAATATAACAAAGACTTCCTAACCAAAATACAATACTATCTAATACAATACAATACTAGTCTAGGGGAGATACGAGAGAAAGAGAAGGGAAAGAGAGAGAGAGAGAAATGGAGAGAGATGAGAGAAATTGGCTCACAGAAAGACAATGATTACGGAGAGAAACTTACGCACAGGGTAAACGATCGCATGCGCCTGGACATCCAGCACCCGATTTTCAGCAATGAGAACCGTTGAAGAGTGAGAGCTGGATGTGGTCGGCCTGCCTATTTATGCCCCACACACAATGCAATCTCATAGTCCCTACAATCCCATTGTCCATTGGATGAAGGAATTCGACCCTGTATCACAACAAAAGGTCATAGGTTGATTCATACAGGTGGGCTGTGACGATTTCAAACAGCTCAGGTGGGTGGGGAACTAGGTTTCCCGCCGCATACCTGAGTATGAGTAAATAATAGAAATGGACATAAACTTCTTATGTCCATAACTATTCGCACGAGCGATTAATACGCTCCAAACCAACACCGGAATATTGCTAATTAAATACTCTTCCGATGGGTACCAAACACTGCTGTATGATTCCTGTTAGACCCTTCGTACAATACAAAGAGGGATTACTTTAAACAGGGACCTTCTATTTTAACCAAACTTTCAGAAACTATCAAAGGGATCATGATCTATAAACTACATTAATTGTGAAAATATGTAACGAATGAGTCGCACGCTACGACTACATAAACTCTACCGTAAATACGCATACCGCGCCTGCGAGTGCACGCTATTGCGGGTATGCGCCTTCACGGGAGAGCGTACGCATGCGCAGCACGGACCAGTGTGCGGTGCAAATATGGCAACGTGCATGGGGATATTTTTCTGACTTTGACAGTCCACCCTTTGGCAGTCAATAATAACTGCCACCTTCTAAAACATTTCAAAAGGAGAAAAATATATGTCAGGGGTTAATTCATTTCCATGGTTGGGTGAGGGAGGAGAGAGGAGTAGGTGTGAAGAGGGTATGACCTAGTGTGATAGCAGAAGCATGTGTGTATGAGTCCATGTTTGGAGGGTCATGTATCATCGTGCCGTACGTGTTGTAAATCAAGCTTCGAGGTATTGCGAAGTATACATTTGAATTCCTTCTTATCCTGTGGTACAGGTCTGTGGATGGGCTGTCAAACTTTACCGAGCTCTTTTCGGATTTTGAACAAAATGGGGAGCACATTTTAGTTGATGATACATGAATGGGGGAGGTATGTGGTTGCTGATATCTGTGCCTGTATTCCCTATCGTCTATGTGTGTCATTACCTGAGGGTTGTAGAGATGAAGATAAAGAACACTTATGGAAAATGCAATGATATTCTATGTCAGGGAAATGTACATCTGTCGTCGAAGTTGTGTTCGGTATCTGTTGAGAGTCGTCTTCTTTGCGCTGTATTGCTCCTTGGGCATGAGCAAATAGCTTTGTCAGAGCCATCGGATTTACAAAAAAATGTTGGGCTAGCGTGAGTTTAAATGTACTAGGGAAACTGGGGATCCATGGCAAAGTTCATCAAGTGTCCATTTCTCAAGTGGTCAAAACTTCATCTTTGGTGCTTGTCTGTTGTCTGTATAGCGTCTCGTCAACTTCCTCGTCCAAGGGGGTCTTTGTATCTTGGAGAAAAGCAGAAAAACAGGTGAAAGAAACGGACCGTATAATCGCATTTTCATCACATCCTGGTTTCTATCATTGGGTCATAAATCAAATCCAGGTTAATTACAGTTTCCTCACTCCTCAAGCTCATCACTCTTGTACTTTGTTTGCACCTCATTAAAGCCTGCCCGCATCTAGATATCAATCCAATCGATATAACGACACCCAAGATACATAGTAGAAACTTTCCAACATCCATTATGACTCCTTGAGCCCAGTCTCCCAAACCGGAGAACCAATTTCGCGGGTTCAACCATGACACCCAACCAGTCAGCTCATTTCCTACAGCAGCAAGGGTGAGATTGTGTTTCCGACGAAATTCCCACTTCAATTGGAGAATATCATCCATCTTTTGGTCTATGACCTCTACCGGATCCTCGGTGCTATTTGTGATATACGTGCAACACTTTATGCCGTACTGTGTTGCCAATGTAACACAATATCCGCCTGTTACTGCTGTAAGATAATTAAGAAGCATCCTATGCTGAACTAGTTCCGTTTTGTAAGCTTGAAGTTCTCTTCCAGTGTATCTAAACGTGTCATCATACATTTCAGTGATATTATCTAACAAATTGGCGAGTGCGGAAATGTATCTATAATTCATCACTCCCCGAGCGGTACGAGTGAAATCTAACGCTACCAGAACCTGAATCCCGGTGGATTCATGGATAAGATCGGAGGCCGGATGCTCTAACCTTTCTGACAGTTGTCTTTTAACTCGGTGCTCGTAATGAGTGTGAGTATAAGGAGCTTGGGCACCACGGTGTATGTCCTTCATTTTGTCATGTGTAACAGTCATCACTTCAGGCAATACTTTTCCAATATAACACAATCCTTCAGAGTTTGGGGCAAGCCACTTGTACGCCTTTCTCCCGCATATGAAATATGCGTCATCGGGGAGAACATATGGGACGGAGAAGGACATTACCATGTTACAAACCTTCCAGGTGAAATCTCCTGACCCTAATTCTTCCATCTGCTTAATGCACGTATCAGTTTGTACGATATGTGCACAGTATCCTGGTGATACCTCTCCAACTCTAGTAATCCTATTTCCTAAGGTATATCGATACCGAAAAGATTTTCCTCTACTGGCTATGTGGCGTACCAGCTCTGTATCTGTAGGCATTCTATCTGCTCTGTGTGAAAAGGTCATGGTAAGGTTGCTCCATGACACTTCCCAATTTCCCGGTTTTCTGGGATTGGAGATATTGAAACATAAGAGGGACCTATCCACATGGTATTGGTGGAGCTTCAAACTAGGAGGGCTGGAGATATTAAACCTCCGGTCCACCGGTCTCCCACCACTTAGCTCAAGTACCTCCCCTAACGTTAAAGGAAATGGTACTAGCCCTGATTTGCTATGACCCTGAGGTACTTGAGAGCATACCCAACAATCTGTTTGGTTTAACACATTACCCACTAAGGAGTGATAGTCACTCAATGGATGCCGGTCCATATGGATATTAAAACTAGATTGGCATTTCTTTATGCATCCATCTTCAACCAGATTATCACAGAGCCTACAGATACAATTTTCTTCAGCTAACAATCCATCACAATTTCTTCTATCGGATCGTTTTCTGATACTCGCCTTTGCTTGTTGGTTTGGTTGATCTTGGAAAACTACGCCTCCATCATCATAATCGGAACCTTTCTGGATCCTTTCTCGACCTCACTGGTACTCTCACCGAAACAGACTGCTCTGGTCAACATCCTGGTTAACGGGAAAATCCATATTGCAGTCTCTTGGGGCAAGTCCATCTTACAGGAGGAGAAAAGAAGAAATTTGTAAAGGGGGTATAAGAAAACAGTTTGAGGGGGAGAGAACTTGTTACGATAATAAGTTCTCTCGTCTTGTTGTTCTTCTTGTTCTGCTGTCTTCTCAAAGGTGCTGTCTCTCAGTCTTCCAAACGAACATTCTGGTGATGCAATGTTCATTCCCAACCGACGATCTTTCTGTAAGGAGCAAAAATCTGGCATTACCATTGGTCCAACTGAGGGGTGACATACCATCTTTAAACCATGGAAACATGAGTGAGAAGAGAGAGACAACAAAAAAAAACAAAAGAGGTAGAGAACAATTCATGTGCATATATACATTACATAACTCGACAATAACCATTAATAAGAAAAGAGAAACAAAGCATTTTTAAACATTGTCAACATTAAGAAAACATTGTTAGCATTAGAAAATCATTGTCAGACTTATTAGGCTGTCATATCTATGTGTCTAATGGTCTCCTTGAGCAGTCCCTCCCCACCAGCACCTGCATTACTCCACTGTCTGTATCTGGCCAGAAATACATTGTGGCGGAGGTCATGCTGGGGTTTGGTAGACTTCTGCAAGGACCAAGTGGATATGCAATGTGTGAATTCTTACCAATACTAGTCAGAGATGGGGATAGAGAGAGAGAGAAAAAAAAAAAACATTTTTCACAAATACATTTACAACTTTTCACCTGGTCATTCCTGTGTCTTCAGTGAATGACCTCCCACTTCATTAACCGTTACCTCAGGCTTGCCTCTATTCCTAATAATCGCCTTTCCTGCCTATGTGATCCCTGATTATAATGGTGTGTATTGTAATTTTGCTCATTTCTTGGTCTAGGGGGTCTAACTTTATGTGGGTTATTACAGTTGCTAGCATAATGCCCTTCTCTCCTACAATGATAACAAATCCTGGGCTTTCTCCACGTGTCAATGACCTGAGGTTTTGGTTGATTTGATGCCTCCTCAAACGCTCGGATGCTCATCATCATCAATCGTTTCCCCTGTACTTCCCTGATTCCTTGGATTTTATGATTATGGTGTTGTCTTTCTCTTGATCTACAATCTCTTGCAAAGTGTCCCTTTTTATGACAATTGTAACAGACTTCCATATCTGGATTTCTCACAGGGGTGTGGGGCTTTTGTTGGGGTGGTCTTGTGTTTTGGGCCTGTATATTTGCTGCCATTAACTCATCTCTTTGTGACTCTCTGTATCTGGTGATATTCTGATCATGATTGATGACGGCCTCTCTTAGTGCGGTCACCGAGATATCTCTCCAGTTTGGGTTGGTGGTCTGTACCCTTGTTTTTAATTCATCTTTTAAACCATTCATTAATACCTTAACCGCTATTCCTTTATGTTGTGCATTTGTCTTGATGTCTGCGATCCCAGTGTTTCTAGCCATTATTTGCAGTGCTCGATTGAAATAATTAGAAACATTTTCCCTTTCGTTTTGCCTTATGGAGAGAATGTCATTCCACTTGACAGCAGCTGGGAAATATATTCCTAACTGTCGGTTAATCTGCCTAATACATTCCTGATTGTGTTCTTCCATACAAGGTACCTCCGTGTTTAATTTACAATCAGCAATGAACTTTTCAGGGTCAACACTGGAGGGCAAACATGCCCTCAGCACTGTCCGCCATTCTTTGTTGGTGGGTTCTGTGGTGTTTCCTAGTTCTTTAATAAACTTTTGACATTTGACTAGATTTTTCCTAGGATCAGGAAATTCAGACACAATTGATCTCAATTCGGTCCGGGACCAGAGACAGCGCATTGCACTGTCCTTGACGGGAATGATTCCCTGATCGTCAGTCTTCCCATTGGGGACTGAGATCACCCTGGCCAGATCGAGCTCAGTTACATCATCTTGTGTTGGTCTTATATTTTGGGGTACATCCGTTTGTGCGTGATATAAAACATTGTACGTACCTGTGGACACGACCTCACCTGACCCTCCGTTAGGGGGTTTGATTATTGCCTTTACCAATTTGGTCGCGTCCACCTGGATGGCTTTTGTGATGGTTGCTGGAAGAGGTGCTGACATCGTTCTGGGCTCGCTTTCTTGTTTGTATTCCTGAGGGAAGTTTGACATGGGGTGCAACTTGCATAGGTTAATAGTTGTACATTCAACAGTATTACAATAATCATTGTTACAGTTATTACACTTATTCTTATAATCTATACTACAGTTGCTAAGAGCGTTTTTATTGTTCAACCTTGTGCTTTTCTCCGCAACCATAATCCTCCCCGATGCCATGTCTCTCCTCTCAAGATAAGATTCAGAAAAGTCAATTGACTCTCTTTGTAATTCACCTTCCTGTTGCCCTAACTGCACATAATCATAATGTTTACTTCGTCTCTTTGTTGGTTCAATGAGACATATCCTCCTCCTTAAATTTTGTAACACGTCTGGACTGAAGCTACCTATTCTTGGGAATTTGTCCCTGTCTTGTACAGTCATTCTCTCCCATTCATCACATAAAGCTTTTGTGTGACTTCCGTATTTTTCACACATGATGTACCTTGCCGACCCAACGGGTCGGTTCTCTGAATCAACCCGAACCGAGGTTGATCGCCCCCTACCTGAACAAATGGCCCCCATAATTCTGCAGGTGTTGCTTATTCCTCCTTGGATCTTTATATCAAGGTTTTCAGCGAACCCTTACAAACAAACCAAGATGTCCTGGGCAGGCCGGCGGTGGCGGTTTACCAAGTACCCCACTTACTTCTCGCCCACGTTGGCCAGTACTGCAATAACTGTAACCAGAGCTGCTGTACCCAACCCAGGGCCCCTGTGAACCTTCTGTTTACTGGAACATATGAGGGTTACCCGAAGGACACTTACTCTTTCCAGTAAAGTTGGGGTTGTTAGATAGTTCCTGAGTGACCAGCGAACTTCCCTTTAAAAATAAAAAATTACACAAATCACGTCAGAATGTACAGATAGCGTTTGTGACCACTTTATTAGGTCAGATTACTAACTACTGCACACAATTACGTGCGGTCCAATCGTTCAGTACACAAGCACTACTTGTCATGTACTGAAAGATCAATGGAATCGATGTTTCCGGCCGCGATTCCTTCAGCAAGAGCTTGTGGCCTATATGGGTTCTGCACCAACACCCCAGGCGTTGTGCCTCTTGTACCTTTATAGCGGACCTCTTTGTCTATTTTACCTGTTACCTTATGACCTCCTGGTCTGTTACCGTCTGTTAATGACCTCCTGGTCTGTTCCTTATGACCTCCTGGTCTGTTACCTTATGGTCCGCTATACTCTAATGCTCAAATATTATTTAACCAAGGATGCCTCCCTAGCCACCGTATATGTCACTTACACGTGTGTCCCTTGACGAGTACCCGACTTTCCTTTTGGTTCAACCTCTTAAGTTATATAAACTTATGTAATAAAAACACACTCACTCAACACATGTACACTTTGTTTCTATATCTATTTCTGCGCAGAAATTGTCTTCAGTCCAACTGTGTTACCAATTAGAAGCAGGATCTGTTAAGCTAAATTTCAGATTTTTTTCCAAAAATAGATTTGCGTTATTTACCGCGTCGCGTTATTTACCGCTGTGCGTTACTTATCGCCTTTGCGCTAATTATCGCTTTGCGCTAATTCAACTTTTCGTGACTTGAGCTACGTGGGCGTAACCAGACGCTACGTTGCGTAATGTACGCTGCGTGCGTCTGCCGTTTGGATTGCGTACGCAAGTCTTTTGTTAGGGACACGTGTACGCAAAACAAAGATCCACCGTAACACAATTTCTACCTTTATCAATGTAGGTGATCCCTGATCATCTACCGCACACCACACTGACTGTCTTATCTCCCAGACAAGCCGTGTGTTGGTCTATACTTTAACTATTACCTCTAATATGAAATAACAGCAAATCTCTTTTAGCACTTTCTATCAACTATAAAACTTGGCAAACAGGAATAGTGATATACGAAATTGAAAAAAGAAATGCAGATATATATGTATGCGTGCGTGTATACGCAAGACAGAAGAGAAATAAAACAGTTTTAAAAGACACAAGCGTTTTGTTCTTACTTCCGGTTCCCGGATTCCTTCAGCACTCTTTATCTAAGCGAAGCAGACGCTTATCCCGTCAGCACTGCGAGACAACCTCCCACCCTTTGCTGGGGGGATAATGTCTGCTGATCTACCTAGTGCAGATATGAGAAGGATAGGACGAGTCCCCAATTGACAATGCTAAATTCCCTTGTCGTATAAACAACCCTTTATGAAGTCTAAGAACACTGTACGCTGTTTACTTAAGAAGTACCGTAATGGTACGCTAGTTGCGTAACGATCGCTCAGCCGTAGGCGAGACGCTCAAGCGTCACGTTCGCTCACGGCCCAGTGATCACAGGACACGTTATTGGCTATGACTAGAGTAATGATTCGCTATGGCGTAGCGGACGCTCGAGACCACGAGGAGATCACCAGCGGCGCAGACGCTCACAACGCTATACCTTTATGTCTAAACCTTATACCAATGAAATACACGGAATACCTTAATGTGAATACAGGGTGTAAGTGCAACCTTGTGTAACCTGACTAACTACAAAGCTGCTTGAGCGTCACCGACGCTCAAGTGAACACTTAACACTATAGGAAATACACAGATACTGGTTTAGGGTCCAAAGCCTATTAACTGTATTATATCTAGTATACTTGTAAAAAGGGGATAACAGTACAAATGATACACTACAATATAACAAAGACTTCCTAACCAAAATACAATACTATCTAATACAATACAATACTAGTCTAGGGGAGATACGAGAGAAAGAGAAGGGAAAGAGAGAGAGAGAGAAATGGAGAGAGATGAGAGAAATTGGCTCACAGAAAGACAATGATTACGGAGAGAAACTTACGCACAGGGTAAACGATCGCATGCGCCTGGACATCCAGCACCCGATTTTCAGCAATGAGAACCGTTGAAGAGTGAGAGCTGGATGTGGTCGGCCTGCCTATTTATGCCCCACACACAATGCAATCTCATAGTCCCTACAATCCCATTGTCCATTGGATGAAGGAATTCGACCCTGTATCACAACAAAAGGTCATAGGTTGATTCATACAGGTGGGCTGTGACGATTTCAAACAGCTCAGGTGGGTGGGGAACTAGGTTTCCCGCCGCATACCTGAGTATGAGTAAATAATAGAAATGGACATAAACTTCTTATGTCCATAACTATTCGCACGAGCGATTAATACGCTCCAAACCAACACCGGAATATTGCTAATTAAATACTCTTCCGATGGGTACCAAACACTGCTGTATGATTCCTGTTAGACCCTTCGTACAATACAAAGAGGGATTACTTTAAACAGGGACCTTCTATTTTAACCAAACTTTCAGAAACTATCAAAGGGATCATGATCTATAAACTACATTAATTGTGAAAATATGTAACGAATGAGTCGCACGCTACGACTACATAAACTCTACCGTAAATACGCATACCGCGCCTGCGAGTGCACGCTATTGCGGGTATGCGCCTTCACGGGAGAGCGTACGCATGCGCAGCACGGACCAGTGTGCGGTGCAAATATGGCAACGTGCATGGGGATATTTTTCTGACTTTGACAAGAGGAACTTAAATCTGTAATATACGCCATGTAATATCAATAACATCGGACCAATATGTAAGCAGGCAAGGACAACTCCACCAATTATGCTTCAGAGTTTCAGTATCTGATAAACATTTCCAGCAAGTCCTGGAAACTGATGGGTATAATGTGCAATAATGAAGGGTAACTGTACCATCCGCATGAGAATTTTATATTATGTTTCTCTAATTGTGATACATGTAGAGCTATAATGGGTTTTGAGGAATATTCTTTGCCCATCGGAGGCAGCAAGGCTTTATACAAAAGCAAAATAGTGTGTGTCCAGGAGGTTGGAGCAACACACATTTTTTCGAAGCTTGTGAGCTCCCTTTTTGCAGATATCAATCTATTCTCCATCCCCATAAAATGTCGTATTTGTTGGAATTTCCAGAAATCGGATAGTGGAATATCCCATTTTTCACGTAATACTTCAAATGATTCGAGTCCTGAGCTAGTCGCCAACTGACTGACACTAAAAAGCCCTTCCTTAGCCCAAACTAAAAATGAGAAACATGCAACCAGGCAAGAAGGAAGGGTTGACAAGGAAGGAGGTCAAAGGACCAATGGTAGAAGACATAGTCGATATGTGTCTAATAGATTTCCATATTGCCAATGTCATGGAAATCGTAGGGTGGGGGGGGGGGGTGCAAGTTTAGGTATCGAAGGGAGCCAGGGCAAGATTTCTATAGGGGTTTGCATGAAACAACTCTCCAAAGCTACCCATTGCTTATTTTCTCTATCTCTGGTCCATTCCTGAATTCGGTTTAGGTGTACAGCTTGGTGATAGAGTGTAAAGTCTGGTAGCTGAAGACCCCCAATCAATCTACAGCTTGGTAATAGAGTGTAAAGTCTGGTAGCTGAAGACCCCCAATCAATCTATAAAAGAGTCAAAAAGAAAAGTTAGATTCTAGGATATTTCCTAGCCCAGACAAATTGTCGGATCAAATAGTTGAGAGACTTGAACCAGGCCTCAGGGATCTTAATTGGCAGGTTTTGAATAAATATAGAATTTTATGGAGAGTGTTTATCTTAATTGAGTTTACTCTCCCCAGCCAGGAGAGCTGTTTCAGATTCCACCTCAGGAAATCATTCCTAGTGAAGGTAAGGATCGGAGAAAAATTCACGGAAAAGAGGCGAGAAAGGTCCCTAGTGATCTTGACCCTTAAATATGTTATGTGGGAAGGTCGCCAAATAAATGGAATAGCCATTTTTAGGTCCTCTATCATCTCTGGATCGGCTGAAACATTTAAAGCAAAAGATTTAGAGAAGTTAATCTTAACAATAGAGAGTAAGCTAAATTTCTCAAATTCCAACATAAGGTGGGGTAAGGATATGTCCGTTTGGGATTGGAAATTGTAGCGAATAGGTCGTCAGCAAACAACGCAAGTTTATAATCCAGACCCCCCATCCGAATCCCTAAGATCTGGGAGTTCGATCATATGGCCAGAGCTAGCGCTTCAATACATAACATGAAGTTTAAGGAGCAATACGTAGTAGATAAAATGTAATATTGCCCTTACACTGTACAAAGATGCAAAGGTTTTGAATGCGAAGTTTTCATATAGTCAAATACATGGAATATGAAACCAAATGGGGGAATGATCCCTTGGATGGTATAGCTATAAAAGAAAGTGAACAATAGTGCAAGTACGCCAATATAAGAAATAATTCCTTTTAATGATCTGTATATTAAACTCACAAACGTAGGTTTTTTGAAAGCATGTCACAGTAACAGTGGTTTACAATTAGGAACAGTTGATGACTTCCATGCTTCTTTCTTATGACAAAATTAGGAAAGGCTAGAAGATAATAAAAAAGTGCAATAGTGCAAAACCTGATGTGCAAAATTAACAATTTAATTAGCACCAAATGCACTCACAAAACATAAAATTTAAAAGAAGCTTGTAATAAAATGCTGGATAGATGGAGTCACATATACTTATCAAGAGATAAGTCTCGCAGAGGTCCCACAGAGTTCCGGATACTCCAAGGGGTTTCTCAGAGAAATTCTAGTTCCAGTCAATCCAACAGTAGCCACGGCTCCATCTATCCAGCATTTTATGGGGCTAAGATTCTGTGCAGGGCTAGTGGACTAGTCCCATGTGTTCTAGCACCGACCTCATGAATGTCCAATTCACTATATCAAACGCCTTCTCAGCATCCGTGGATAGTAGAATAGAGGGTGTGCGATTCTCAGAGGCAGAATGAATCAAGTTAAGGATTTTAGGCGTGTTATCTCTTGCTTCCCGTCCCCTAACGAACCCAACTTGATCACTATGGATAATTTGTGGTAGGTACTTAAGACATTAATTCTATTTACTATAATTTTAGCATATATCTTGAGGTCAATGTTAAGCAGAGAGATAGGGCAGTACGGATGGTGTAATGGTTAGCATTACTGCCTCACAGCACTGAGGTCATGGGTTCGATTCCGACCATGGCCCTAACTGTGTGGAGTTTGTATACTCTCCCCGTACTTGCGTGGGTTTCCTCTGGGTACTCTGGTTTCCTCCCACAATCCAAAAATATACTGGTAGGTTAATTGGCTCTCAACAAAATTAACCCTAGCGTGAATGTGTGCGTGTACATGTGGTAGGGAATATAGATTGTAAGCTCCACTGGGGCAGAGACTGATATGAATGGCCAAATATTCTCTGTAAAGCGCTGCGGAATATGTGTGCGCTATATAAATAACTGGTAGTAATAATAATAATAATAATATCTTGGGCATAAGGAAGGGTCTTTACCTGGTTTATGAATTACTGAGATGTGTGCTTCTAGAAAAATGGGATTCATTGGAAACCTCATTAAAAGCCTTAAGTAACATAGACGCCAGTATGTCCTTAAAAGTTTTATAATAACCTATCGTGAACCCATCTGGGCCTGGAATTTTACCAGGGGGAGAAGTGGAAATTGCTGATTCAACCTCATGTAGAGTAAAAGGTTGCTCTAATGCATCTCTGTCTTCTGGTGGGATCAGAGCCGGATTAAGACCAGGAGGGGCACGGGGCACTTAAGAGAGTGGGGCCCCTAATAGAGAAGGCAGAATATATATATATATATATATATATATATATATATATATGTATATATATATATATATATATACATACATATATATATATACACACATATATATATATATATATATATATATAATAAGAATTTACTTACCGATAATTCTATTTCTCATAGTCCGTAGTGGATGCTGGGAACTCCGTAAGGACCATGGGGATAGCGGCTCCGCAGGAGACTGGGCACAAAAAGTAAAAGCTTTAGACTAGCTGGTGTGCACTGGCTCCTCCCCCTATGACCCTCCTCCAAGCCTCAGTTAAGATACTGTGCCCGGACGAGCGTACATAATAAGGAAGGATCTTGAATCCTGGGTAAGACTCATACCAGCCACACCAATCACACCGTACAACTCGTGATCTGAACCCAGTTAACAGTATGATAACCGTAGGAGCCTCTGAAAAGATGGCTTCCAACAATAAACAACCCGATTTGTTTGTAACAATAACTATATACAAGTATTGCAGACAATCCGCACTTGGGATGGGCGCCCAGCATCCACTACGGACTATGAGAAATAGAATTATCGGTAAGTAAATTCTTATTTTCTCTGACGTCCTAGTGGATGCTGGGAACTCCGTAAGGACCATGGGGATTATACCAAAGCTCCCAAACGGGCGGGAGAGTGCGGATGACTCTGCAGCACCGAATGAGAGAACTCCAGGTCCTCCTCAGCCAGGGTATCAAATTTGTAGAATTTAGCAAACGTGTTTGCCCCTGACCAAGTAGCTGCTCGGCAAAGTTGTAAAGCCGAGACCCCTCGGGCAGCCGCCCAAGATGAGCCCACCTTCCTTGTGGAATGGGCTTTTACAGATTTTGGCTGTGGCAGGCCTGCCACAGAATGTGCAAGTTGAATTGTACTACAAATCCAACGAGCAATCGTCTGCTTAGAAGCAGGAGCACCCAGCTTGTTGGGTGCATACAGTATAAACAGCGAGTCAGATTTTCTGACTCCAGCCGTCCTGGAAACATATATTTTCAGGGCCCTGACTACGTCCAGCAACTTGGAGTCCTCCAAGTCCCTAGTAGCCACAGGTACCACAATAAGTTGATTCATGTGAAACGCTGAAACCACCTTAGGGAGAAATTGAGGACGAGTCCTCAATTCCGCCCTATCCGAATGAAATATCAGGTAAGGGCTTTTATAGGATAAAGCCGCCAATTCTGATACGCGCCTGGCTGAAGCCAGGGCCAACAGCATTACCACTTTCCATGTGAGATATTTCAAATCCACTGTGGCAAGTGGTTCAAACCAATGTGATTTTAGGAACCCTAAAACTACATTGAGATTCCCAAGGTGCCACTGGAGGCACAAAAGGAGGCTGTATATGCAGTACCCCTTTGACAAACGTCTGAACTTCAGGCACTGAAGCCAGTTCTTTCTGGAAGAAGATCGACAGGGCCGAAATTTGAACCTTAATGGATCCTAATTTTAGGCCCATAGACAATCCTGCTTGCAGGAAATGTAGGAAACGACCCAGTTGAAATTCCTCCGTAGGGGCCTTCTTGGCCTCACACCACGCAACATATTTTCGCCAAATGCGATGATAATGTTTTGCAGTTACATCCTTCCTGGCCTTGATCAGGGTAGGGATGACTTCATCTGGAATGCCTTTTTCCTTCAGGATCCGGCGTTCAACCGCCATGCCGTCAAACGCAGCCGCGGTAAGTCTTGGAACAGACAAGGTCCCTGCTGGAGCAGGTCCTTCCTTAGAGGTAGAGGCCACGGGTCCTCCGTGAGCATCTCTTGCAGCTCCGGGTACCAAGTTCTTCTTGGCCAATCCGGAGCCACGAGTATCGTTCTTACTCCTCTCCTTCTTATGATTCTCAGTACTTTTGGTATGAGAGGAAGAGGAGGGAACACATATACCGACTGGAACACCCACGGAGTTACCAGAGCGTCCACCGCTATTGCCTGAGGGTCCCTTGACCTGGCGCAATATCTGTCCAGTTTCTTGTTGAGACGGGACGCCATCATGTCCACCTTTGGTTTTTCCCAACGGTTTACAATCACTTGGAAGACTTCTGGATGAAGTCCCCACTCCCCCGGGTGGAGGTCGTGTCTGCTGAGGAAGTCTGCTTCCCAGTTGTCCACTCCCGGAATGAACACTGCTGACAGTGCTATCACATGATTTTCCGCCCAGCGGAGAATCCTTGCAGCTTCTGCCATTGCCCTCCTGCTTCTTGTGCCGCCCTGTCTGTTTACGTGGGCGACAGCCGTGATGTTGTCCGACTGGATCAATACCGGTTGACCCTGAAGCAGAGGCCTTGCTTGACTTAGGGCATTGTAAATGGCCCTTAGCTCTAGGATATTTATGTGAAGAGACGTTTCCATGCTTGACCACAAGCCCTGGAAATTTCTTCCCTGTGTGACTGCTCCCCAGCCTCTCAGGCTGGCATCCGTGGTTACCAGCATCCAATCCTGAATGCCGAATCTGCGGCCCTCTAGAAGATGAGCCTTCTGTAACCACCACAGGAGAGATACCCTTGTCCTTGGAGATAGGGTTATCCGCTGATGCATCTGAAGATGCGATCCGGACCATTTGTCCAGCAGATCCCACTGAAAAGTTCTTGCATGGAATCTTCCAAATGGAATCGCTTCGTAAGAAGCCACCATTTTTCCCAGGACTCTTGTGCACTGATGCACTGACACTTGTCCTGGTTTTAGGAGGTTCCTGACTAGCTCGGATAACTCCCTGGCCTTCTCCTCCGGGAGAAACACCTTTTTCTGGACTGTGTCCAGAATCATCCCTAGGAACAGTAGACGTGTTGTTGGAATCAGCTGTGATTTTGGGATATTTAGAATCCACCCGTGCTGACGTAGCACTACCTGAGATAGTGCTACTCCGACCTCTAACTGTTCCCTGGACCTTGCCCTTATCAGGAGATCGTCCAAGTAAGGGATAATTAATACGCCTTTTCTTCGAAGAAGAATCATCATTTCGGCCATTACCTTGGTAAAGACCCGTGGTGCCGTGGACAATCCAAACGGCAGCGTCTGAAACTGATAATGACAGTTTTGTATCACAAACCTGAGGTACCCTTGGTGAGAAGGGTAGATTGGGACATGGAGATAAGCATCCTTGATGTCTAGAGATACCATATAGTCCCCTTCTTCCAGGTTCGCTATCACTGCTCTGAGTGACTCCATCTTGAATTTGAACCTTTTTATGTAAGTGTTCAAAGATTTTAGATTTAAAATTGGTCTCACCGAGCCGTCCGGCTTCGGTACCACAAACAGCGTGGAATAATACCCCTTTCCCTGTTGTAGGAGGGGTACCTTGATTATCACCTGCTGGGAATACAGCTTGTGAATAGCTTCCAATACTGCCTCCCTGTCGGAGGGAGACGTTGGTAGAGCAGACTTCAGGAACCGGCGAGGGGGAGACGTCTCGAATTCCAATTTGTACCCCTGTGATACTACCTGCAGGATCCAGGGGTCCACTTGCGAGTGAGCCCACTGCGCGCTGAAATTCTTGAGACGGCCCCCCACCGTGCCCGAGTCTGCTTGCAGAGCCCCAGCGTCATGCTGAGGACTTGGCAGAAGCGGGGGAGGGCTTCTGCTCCTGGGAAGAGGCTGCATGGTGCAGTCTTTTTCCCCTTCCTCTGCCCCGGGGCAGGAACGAGCGGCCTTTTTCCCTCTTGTCCTTATAGGGACGAAAGGACTGGGTTTGAAAAGACGGTGTCTTTTTCTGCTGAGAGGTGACCTGGGGTAAAAAGGTGGATTTTCCAGCCGTTGCTGTGGCCACCAGGTCCGATAGACCGACCCCAAATAACTCCTCCCCTTTATACGGCAATACTTCCATATGTCGTTTGGAATCCGCATCACCTGACCACTGTCGCGTCCATAACGTTCTTCTGGCAGAAATGGACATCGCACTTACTCTAGATGCCAGGGTGCAAATATCCCTCTGTGCATCTCGCATATATAGTAATGCATCCTTTAAATGCTCTATAGTTAATAATATACTGTCCCTATCCAGGGTATCAATATTTTCAGTCAGGGAATCCGACCAAGCCACTCCAGCGCTGCACATCCAGGCTGAGGCGATCGCTGGTCGCAGTATAACACCGGTATGTGTGTATATACCTTTTAAGATATTTTCCAGCCTTCTATCAGCTGGTTCCTTGAGAGCGGCCGTATCAGGAGACGGTAACGCCACTTGTTTTGATAAGCGTGTGAGCGCCTTATCTACCCTAGGGGGTGTTTCCCAACGTGCCCTTACCTCTGGCGGGAAAGGGTATAGTGCCAATAATTTATTAGAAATCAGCAGTTTTTTATCGGGGGAAACCCACGCTTTATCCTCCTTCATTGCCGAGATCATGTAACGTGTGGCCCTACTGGACATTACGTTTGTCTCGTCACCGTCGACACTGGATTCAGTATCCGTGTCAGGGTCTGTGTCGACCATCTGAGGTAACGGGCGTTTTAGCGCCCCTGACGGTGTCTGAGACGCCTGAACAGGCACTAATTGATTTGTCGGCTGTCTCATGTCGTCAACAGTTTTTTGCAAAGTGCTGACATTGTCACGTAATTCTTTAATTACTACCATCCAGTCAGGTGTCGACTCCCTAGGGGGTGACATCACTAACACAGGCAATTGCTCTGCTTCTACATCATTTTCCTCCTCATACATGTCGACACAATCGTACCGACACCCAGCACACACACAGGGAATGCTCTGATAGAGGACAGGACCCCACTAGCCCTTTGGGGAGACAGAGGGAGAGTTTGCCAGCACACACCAGAGCGCTATATATATACAGGGATAACCTTATATAAGTGTTACTCCCTGTTATAGCTGCTGTATTTATATATTAGCTGCCAATAGTGCCCCCCTCTCTGTTTTACCCTGTTTCTGTAGTGCAGGACTGCAGGGGAGAGTCAGGGAGCCGTCCTTCCAGCGGAGCTGTGAAAGAAAATGGCGCTTGTGTGCTGAGGAGAAAGGCTCCGCCCCCTTCACGGCGGCCTTTTCTCCCGCTTTTTTCAGGAAACTGGCAGGGGATAAATGCATCCATATAGCCCAGGAGCTATATGTGATGCATTTTTTTTAGCCATATAAGGTTTTTATATCGTTTTTATTGCGTCTCAGGGCGCTCCCCCCCCAGCGCCCTGCACCCTCAGTGACCGGAGTGTGAAGTGTGCTGAGAGCAATGGCGCACAGCTGCAGTGCTGTGCGCTACCTTATTTGAAGACAGGAACGTCTTCTGCCGCCGCTTTCTCCGGACCTCTTCGCTCTTCTGGCTCTGTAAGGGGGCCGGCGGCGCGGCTCCGGGACCCATCCAGGCTGAACCTGTGATCGTCCCTCTGGAGCTAATGTCCAGTAGCCAAGAAGCCCAATCCACTCTGCAGTCAGGTGAGTTCGCTTCTTCTCCCCTTAGTCCCACGATGCAGTGAGCCAGTTGCCAGCAGGACTCACTGAAAATAAAAAACCTATTTAAACTTTTACTTCTAAGCAGCTCAGGAGAGCCACCTAGCTTGCACCCTTCTCGTTCGGGCACAAAAATCTAACTGAGGCTTGGAGGAGGGTCATAGGGGGAGGAGCCAGTGCACACCAGCTAGTCTAAAGCTTTTACTGTTTGTGCCCAGTCTCCTGCGGAGCCGCTATCCCCATGGTCCTTACGGAGTTCCCAGCATCCACTAGGACGTCAGAGAAATATATATATATACACACACACATATACATATATATGTATACACACACACACATATATATATATATATATATGTGTGTGTATGTATATATATATATATATATATATATATATTTGCCTCCCCAAGCAGCACACCCCCTGCCACACCGCAGATCGGATCTCTCTTCCGATCCGATCTGCGGTGCTGTGCTCCCCGGCTCCCGTCCTCACTGCAGCAGCGGGCGCACAGACAGGACAGCTGAGCTGAGCGACGGCTCAGCTGTCCAATAAAGTATGACTGAAGCAGCCTGCCGCTTAGTCATTGGCTGGGCACGCAGGCTGTTTCATTGATACATTATTGGACAGCTGAGCCGTCGCTCAGCTCAGCTGTCCTGTCTGTGTGCAGCTGCTGCAGTGAGGACGGGAGCCGGGGAGCACAGCACCGCAGATCGGATCGGAAGAGAGATCCGATCTGCAGTGTAGCAGGGGGCCCTTTTGGAAAGGGGGGCCCAGGGTACGTATCCCCCCCGGGCCCCCCCCCCCTTAATCCGGCTCTGGGTGGGATGGAAGGGAATGAGATCGAGGAAAGTTAGTTGAGGATGTCTTGCGAAGATGGAGTTGGTAGTTTTTAAGAGGACGGGTCTGATAAGTTATAAAGAGAGTGGTAATATTTCTGAAATGAGGAAGCTATTTTAGAGGTTTCTGAAAATTTACATAAGTAAAATTTACTTCTACATTTAGCCATAGAAAATGTAATCTTGTCCGAGAGGATTTTATGTAAAGCGGTATGTGCTTCTGCTAATTTGAAGAGAGTATCTGCAGAGAGAGAGGCTTTATGGGAGGATTCAAGGCTACATATCTGTTGAAGCAGAGCAGCGATCTGAGCAGATCGTTGTTTCTTAAGAAATGTGCCTATGCAGATAAACACACCCCGAAGAACACATTTGTGGGCCTCCCGGGTAGTAATCTGAGACCTGCCTGGAGTATCATTATGTGTCAGGTCATCTGTCAAGGTGGAGGTGATCTCAGATTTAGAGTGTTCATAATTTAACAGTCTCATTAAGGCACCACATCCATTGTTTAGAAGAAAGAAATGGTAAGACTAGTGTTAAAGAAACGGGGCATGGTCAGACAGGATGATTGACCCAATCTTAGCGTCAGCTAGCAAATGGAGATGTCTGTGACTTAAGAAAAGATAGTCTGAGAGTAACTGTTATGGGGGTGGAAAAAGAAAGTGAAATCTTTCTCAGATGGGTAGAGAACTCTCCAGGAATCGGCTAGTTGGTGCTCATGGAGAATTTTTCTAACTCTGTAATATTTAGCTTCCAGAAATTTAGGTGCATTAGTAGAAATATCTATAGTAGGATTAAGAGTCCAGTTGATGTCCCCACCCAGCAGTATAATATAATTCGCTAAAGGAGCTATCAGATCCAGTGCATTTTTAATGAAAGTTATTTGCGCCTGATTTGGGACGTAAAAATTGATTAAAGTAAAGGGTTGCTGGAAAATTAAACAAGTGATCAAAAGAAGTCTACTGGGAATTAGCCCATGTACTTTAATATCAGATAAAAGGAGCCTCCGGGAGAAAGGAATAGCGACACCCTTCAATTTGCCATTTGGGTTATTACTATAAAACCCAGTAGGAAAGTGTTGGTCACATAGAGGAGATCATGGGCTTGTCTTAAAATTAGTTTCCTGAATCATCGCTATGTCAGTCCTGTCGGCCCAGAGTGAACGTAACAGTTTGGACCATTTCTCAGGAATATTGAGTCCTCTAGCATCTATGGATGAGATTACAAGTTTAGTCGGGGTAAACATTTATGTGTAAATTAACATGAGCTCAAGAGAAGATCCCTTGGGGGACGAGGGGGAGAGAATTTGAAAAAGACGGATGTAAAGTGAGAAAAAGACAGATAGAATTAGAGAAAGAGAGTATAACATCAAATGAGATACCCGCAGTTGAAAATGTGGGATTAAAAAACTGTTACCCAACATTCCAACAACTAGTAGAACAATGGATTGAGAACGACGTCTCGGCCGCTGGATTTTCTGCCATGTGGACTTTTTCTCCAAGAGCTTCAAAAACTCCAATTGGGCCAGTGGATCCATCCAATCTGGGATAACTATCAAAGGCAGGCCTGAGGTCATGCAAAAATATGGAAGATCTGATGGTGAGTGTTAAAAATACAGCTTTCCAGAGAAGGACACTTGCATACTGAATGGGAAACACCACCAGTATTTTATTTGGTGATTTCGCAATTCATCAGTGAGAGATCATAATGCTCTGCACTGTTGCAACGTATGCCATTTTAAGTCTTGATATATCTGGATAGTGAAACCATTGAAGTCCACGCCATCTAATTGCCAAACCTTTTGCATTATCTTTTCCTTTTGGGAGTGGTAGTGTAATCTACAGATTACATCCCTCGGCTTGTCTGGGGAGGACCCTCTAGGCCAAAGAGCCCTATGAGCTCTGTCAAAGACGATTTTGTTGTCAGAATCAGCGTCAAGGATCTCATTGAAGATTTTTGTGAGTGCAGGGATCAGATTAGGAGGTTGCACGTCTTCAGGGAGGCCTCTGACCCTGATATTATTTCTTCTCCGCCTGTTATCCAAGTCATCTGAGCTTTCATGGTGCGTAATTCCGTTGTTTGAAGAGCTAGGATATCGGTCAGTTTAGAGAAAACAGAGTCAGTGGATTCATAACCAGCTTCCAAGTCTGTTAGATGCTCAGAAAGCATGGTCAAATCTAGATTCACAGAAGCAATCTGTCTAATGGATGACTGAAGGTATTGGTTAGTAGGTAATGTCTTAACGTATGTTAAAATTTCTTGTAAGCTCTTTCCCATCATATTGGATGGATGAAGAGGAGAGTCCGTCATCGTAGCAGGACTGGAAGGAGCAGACAGGGTTGGGGAGGAATCTAACATGGCAGGAGCAGGGCTCAGTGTTGACAGATTAAGGAGAAGGAAAGATCTCAAATCAGCTTGAGGGGTCTCAGGTTTGGAAAAAAGGTTTGTTCTTCTTCATCTTTGCAGATTTCCCAATCTTTCCCATACCACGCCTGTGTCAGAGCAGGTCAGTAGGAAAGATCATCAGATCAGAGATGTCACATTGGAAGTGTGCTATATAGAGTGAAATGGCAATGAACACAGGCCCCCAGTGGCCAAATGCTAGACAAACATTATGAACCCAGCATATCACATGGCAATATAATGTGGAGCTTTGCTAAAGGTTAAGCGCAGGTCGCTTCCTCCGGGTATAAATATCCAGTTGACAGAAGTTGTCTATAATATAAAGTTCTGCAAAGGTGAGTAGGTGTAGGGTGACATAAAAGAGTCTGGGGAGCCATCTAGAAATCAAGTCTCTGTCAAAACAATGAAGGAAGGTAATAAGTGAGCAACCATTGTTTCAGGGGGCCATTCCAAGCTGAAACAAGAATGTATGGTAGTCAAATATGTGGTGGAAACCAATAGGAGTTTAGTAATAATGCAGGACACCTGAATTTCACAATAATGACCACAAGAGGGAGCCCCCGTATAGGGACTGGTGTGTGACTGTTATGGAGAGTATATAGCAAAATAGGCTCTGAGTAGAGAGCTCACCAAAGTCAGTGAAATAAAGTAGTGGCACAACCCCTATATTTCCAGCATGGCAGAGGTAATTAGGTGTACTATATGTGGCCAGAACCTCAGTGGAAATAGCTGGGGTTCATGTAGCAGAGAGGAGAGGGAGAGGCCCCTCACCAGCAGCACTCACCCCTAGCCACCTACCCCAAGTCGCCAAGCAGCTATCCACACTGTAGCAACAACCCCTCAGGGGTGGCCTCTCGTGGGCCCTGAGGCCGGCGTATCACCTTACACACAGCTGCAGGAAAGATGGCCACCACTTTCAAGCACCGGCATGGAGCGTACCTGTTAGAGGGTTCCCGGAGCCCAGGGCTGCCAGCCGCCGGAGTTGTGTATGGCAGAGGTCATGAGACCATCTGGAGAGGGTTCACAGGGGACCAGGGGAGAACCCTTTTGTGAGGGCGACGGGAAGGAGCCAGGTCTTCAATCCAGGCCGGGGAGACAAGGAGTCCCAGGTACAGGGAGAGAGGCGTTGAAATCCGGGTCACATTGTGGCTCGGTTTGCCCCTCAGCAGGTGCTCCACCGTTCGTTGGTGAGACAAGGGGTACAGGAGGGAAGCAGGCCAGGTCACTGCGGGGGAACAGAGCGCAGTCACCACGGTCCACATCTGCCACGACTTCTGCCTGGGGCAGCGCTGTACTCAGGTCCCCAGCTCTTGCAAAAAACACAGGCCGTAACCTGCAAGGACCCACAAGTGGGTCCCCTGGTTCCGCAGCTGGGTCTCCGCAATCAGAGGGCGACCAGGAGTCAGGTGAAATCAGAGGAGAGCACTAGTGAGCCTACTGTGCTGTTGAGGAAGCCATAGAAGCAGATCTCAGTCCAGAGCCCAGATAGGCAGCGTCCTCCTCGTAAGGCAGCCAGGCCACACATCACTATTCACAAAATTATGTGAACAGGACACACAAGCATCTATGCTGATTAAAATGCTCTGCGGCATGTCTATAGTATGAATGGTGTAATGGTTAGTATTACTGCCTCACAGCATTGAGGTCATGGGTTTGATTCCCACAATGGCCCTAACGGTGTGGAGTTTGAATTTTTCTCCCATACTTGCGTGGGTTTCCTCCCACAATCTAAAACTATGGCCCTCATTCCGAGTTGTTCGCTCGCTAGCTGCTTTTAGTAGCATTACAAACACTAGGCCGCCGCCCTCTGGGAGTGTATCTTAGATTAGCAGAATAGCGAACAAAAGGTTAGCAGAACTGCTACTAAATAATTCCTTGCCGTTTCTGAGTAGCTCCAGACCTACTCCTAGACTGCGATCACCTCAGTCTGTTTAGTTCCTGGTTTGACGTCACAAACAGGCCCTGCGTTCAGCCAGCCACTCCACCGTTTCCCCAGCCACTCCTGCGCTTTTACCTGGCACGCCTGCGTTTTTTTAGCACACTCCCTGAAAACGTCCAGTTTCCACCCAGAAACACCCACTTCCTGTCAATCACACTACGATCACTTGAGTGATGATAAAACGTCGCTCGAGCTTGTGTAAATCTACTGTTTTGTGATAAATAACTTAGCGCATGGGCGCTGCGTACCATGCTCATGCGCATTTTACATCTAATCGCTGCTTTGCTAAAAACGGCAACGAGCGAACAACTCGGAATGACCACCTATACTGGTAGGTTAATTGGCTCCTGACAAAATGTAAAATGTGCTACGGAATACAGATTAAAATGGGCAAAATATTCTCTGTAAAGCACTGCGGAATATGTGTGCGCTACATAAATATCTGGTAATGAATAAATATTCTGTGTGCGACCGAGGTTGTATATGCATACGTAATGCCACATTACAGTGTTTTCCAAGGAATGTACCATTTCGTATGCAGCTACAGCCATAGACGCACACAGAATATAGGCATGCCTCACATGGTTGTAATCAGCAGAGTCTATTCATATAGCGATGCGAATATGACACATTTTTGGCAAAAATAGACACCTGACGCAAAACAGAGTTGCACGGGACCTGTGAGCTCACTCACGCCAGACATCTCCCACTGCGTGGGAGGCAAGATGTATGAGGACACATCCATATGAGAACAGGGCATGTGCACCAAACGTCCTGAACCCACTACAAATGCACCAATGCTATTGCTTAGTTATGATAATCTTCTGGAATATGCATGCGCAGGTCTCCAGAAACATGATGCCCACCATGATCCGGAGACCAATTTGGCAACTGTGCATGCTCAGTGGCCATTTTGGTGGAGATTTACGCCGCGACCGCAGCACCCGACGCTGGACTCTGGAAAGTTAAGTATTAAAATGGGTGCAGTGTGTGCGGTGTTGCCCCCCCTGGAGCAAGGGGCCCGTGTGCATCCACACACATTGCACCCATTATAGAAAAGCCAATGCCTCCATAGACATAAAATAGTTTAGTTTGTTAAACCAGTTTCTACGACATGGCGGTATTGAAGACTTCCACAAGACTGGAATAACAGTACGCACTGCATTTCCTATATGCCTGAGAAGAGAGGATTTAAATACAGATAGCGGGACATGGGAGAGGTTTAATAGCCAAAAAGCAGGGTCTAGAGCAGTGCTGGTCTACTTGACACTCCAGCTGTAGTTGAACTACATATCCCAACATGCCCTGCAACAGTTTTGTTATGTGGCCATGCTAAAACTGATGCAGGGCATGCTGGGATGTGTAGTTCAACAACAGCTGGTGTGTCAAGGTTAGCCATCACTAGTCTAGAGCAACTTAAATCTGTAATATACGCCATGTAATATCAATAACATCGGACCAATATGTAAGCAGGCAAGGACAACTCCACCAATTATGCTTCAGAGTTTCAGTATCTGATAAACATTTCCAGCAAGTCCTGGAAACTGATGGGTATAATGTGCAATAATGAAGGGTAACTGTACCATCCGCATGAGAATTTTATATTATGTTTCTCTAATTGTGATATATGTAGAGCTATTATGGGTTTTGAGGAATATTCTTTGCCCATCGGAGGCAGCAAGGCTTTATACAAAAGCAAAATAGTGTGTGTCCAGGAGGTTGGAGCAACACACATTTTTTCGAAGCTTGTGAGCTCTCTTTTTGCAGATATCAATCTATTCTCCATCCCCATAAAATGTTGTATTTGTTGGAATTTCCAGAAATCGGATAGCGGAATATCCCATTTTTCACGTAGTACTTCAAATGATTCGAGTCCTGAGCTAGTCGCCAACTGACCGACACTAAAAAGCCCTTCCTTAGCCCAAACTAAAAATGAGAAACATGCAACCAGGCAAGAAGGAAGGGTTGACAAGGAAGGAGGTCAAAGGACCAATGGTAGAAGACATAGTCGATATGTGTCTAATAGATTTCCATATTGCCAATGTCAGGGAAATCGTAGGGTGGGGGGGGGGGGGGGGGAGGTGCAAGTTTAGGTATAGAAGGGAGCCAGGGCAAGATTTCTATAGGGGTTTGCATGAAACAACTCTCCAAAGCTACCCATTGCTTATTTTCTCTATCTCTGGTCCATTCCTGAATTCGGTTTAGGTGTACAGCTTGGTGATAGAGTGTAAAGTCTGGTAGCTGAAGACCCCCAATCAATCTACAGCTTGGTAATAGAGTGTAAAGTCTGGTAGCTGAAGACCCCCAATCAATCTAAAAAAGAGTCAAAAAGGAAAGTTAGATTCTAGGATATTTCCTAGCCCAGACAAATTGTCGGATCAAAGAGTTGAGAGACTTGAACCAGGCCTCAGGGATCTTAATTGGCAGGTTTTGAATAAATATAGAATTTTATGGAGAGTGTTCATCTTAATTGAGTTTACTCTCCCCAGCCAGGAGAGCTGTTTCAGATTCCACCTCAAGAAATCATTCCTAGTGAAGATAAGGATCGGAGAAAAATTCACGGAAAAGAGGCGAGAAAGGTCCCTAGTGATCTTGACCCTTAAATATGTTATGTGGGAAGGTCGCCAAATAAATGGAATAGCCATTTTTAGGTCCTCTATCATCTCTGGATCGGCTGAGACATTTAAAGCAAAAGATTTAGAGAAGTTAATCTTAACAATAGAGAGTTAGCTAAATTTCTCAAATTCCAACATAAGGTGGGGTAAGGATATTTCCGGTTGGGATTGGAAATTATAGCGAATAGGTCGTCAGCAAACAACGCAAATTTATAATCCAGACCCCCCATCCGAATCCCTAAGATCTGGGAGTTCGATCATATGGCCAGAGCTAGCGCTTCAATACATAACATGAAGTTTAAGGGGCAATACGTAGTAGATAAAATGTAATATTGCGCTTACACTGTACAAAGATGCAAAGGTTTTGAATGCAAAGTTTTCATATAGTCAAATACATGGAATATGAAACCAAATGGGGGAATGATCCCTTGGATGGTATAGCTATAAAAGAAAGTGAACAATAGTGCAAGTACGCCAATATAAGAAATTATTCCTTTTAATGATCTGTATATTAAACTCACAAACGTAGGTTTTTTGAAAGCATGTCACAGTAACGGTGGTTCACAATTAGGAACAGTTGATGACTTCCATGCTTCTTTCTTATGACAAAATTAGGAAAGGCTAGAAGATAATAAAAAAGTGCAATAGTGCAAAACCTGATGTGCAAAATGAACAATTTAATTAGCACCAAATGCACTCACAAAACATAAAATTTAAAAGAAGCTTGTAATAAAATGCTGGATAGATGGAGTCACATATACTTATCAAGAGATAAGTCTCGCAGAGGTCCCACAGAGTTCCGGATACTCGAAGGGGTTTCTCAGAGAAATTCTAGTTCCAGTCAATCCAACAGTAGCCACGGCTCCATCTATCCAGCATTTTATGGGGCTAAGATTCTGTGCAGGGCTAGTGGACTAGTCCCATGTGCTCTAGCACCGACCTCATGAATGTCCAATTCACTATATCAAACGCCTTCTAAGCATCCGTGGATAGTAGAATAGAGGGTGTGCGATTCTCAGAGGCAGAATGAATCACGTTAAGGATTTTAGGCGTGTTATCTCTTGCTTCCCGTCCCCCAACGAACCCAACTTGATCACTATGGATAATTTGTGGTAGGTACTTAAGACATTAATTCTATTTACTATAATTTTTGCATATATCTTGAGGTCAATGTTAAGCAGAGAGATAGGGCAGTACGGATGGTGTAATGGTTAGCATTACTGCCTCACAGCACTGAGGTCATGGGTTCGATTCCCACCATGGCCCTAACTGTGTGGAGTTTGTATAGTCTCCCCGTACTTGCGTGGGTTTCCTCCGGGTACTCCGGTTTCCTCCCACAATCCAAAAATATACTGGTAGGTTAATTGGCTCTCAACAAAATTAACCCTAGCGTGAATGTGTGCGTGTACATGTGGTAGGGAATATAGATTGTAAGCTCCACTGGGGCAGGGACTGATATGAATAACCAAATATTCTCTGTAAAGCGCTGCGGAATATGTGTGCGCTATATAAATAACTGGTAATAATAATAATAATAATATCTTGGGCATAAGGAAGGGTCTTTACCTGGTTTATGAATTACTGAGATGTGTGCTTCTAGAAAAATGGGATTCATTGGAAACCTCATTAAAAGCCTTAAGTAACATAGACTATGTCATATGACATAGTATGTCCTTAAAAGTTTAATAATAACCTATCGTGAACCCATCTGGGCCTGGAATTTTACCAGGGGGAGAAGTGGAAATTGCTGATTCAACCTCATGTAGAGTAAAAGGTTGCTCTAATGCATCTCTGTCTTCTGGTGGGATGGAAGGGAATGAGATCGAGGAAAGTTAGTTGAGGATGTCTTGCGAAGATGGAGTTAGTAGTTTTTAAGAGGACGGGTCTGATAAGTTATAAAGAGAGTGGTAATATTTCTGAAATGAGGAAGCTATTTTAGAGGTTTCTGAAAATTTACATAAGTAAAATTTACTTCTACATTTAGCCATAGAAAATTTAATCTTGTCCGAGAGGATTTTATGTAAAGCGGTATGTGTTTCTGCTAATTTGAAGTGAGTCTCTGCAGAGAGAGAGGCTTTATGGGAGGATTCAAGGCTACGTATCTGTTGAAGCAGAGCAGCGATCTGAGCAGATCGTTGTTTCTTAAGAAATGTGCCTACGCAGATAAACACACCCCGCAAGAACACATTTGTGGGCCTCCCGGGTAGTAATCTGAGACCTGCCTGGAGTATCATTATGTGTCAGGTCATCTGTCAAGGTGGAGGTGATCTCAGATTTAGAGTGTTCATAATTTAACAGTCTCATTAAGGCACCACATCCATTGTTTAGAAGAAAGAAATGGTAAGACTAGTGTTAAAGAAACGGGGCATGGTCAGACAGGATGATTGACCCAATCTTAGCGTCAGCTAGCAAATGGAGATGTCTGTGACTTAAGAAAAGATAGTCTGAGAGTAACTGTTATGAGGGTGGAAAAAGAAAGTGAAATCTTTCTCAGATGGGTAGAGAACGCTCCAGGAATCGGCTAGTTGGTGCTCATGGAGAATTTTTCTAACTCTGCAATATTAAGCTTCCAGAAATTTAGGTGCATTAGTAGAAATATCTATAGTAGGATTAAGAGTCCAGTTGATGTCCCCACCCAGCAGTATTATATAATTCGCTAAAGGAGCTATCAGATCCAGTGCATTTTTAATGAAAGTTATTTGCGCCTGATTTGGGACGTAAAAATTGATTAAAGTAAAGGGTTGCTGGAAAATTAAACAAGTGATCAAAAGAAGTCTACTGGGAATAAGCCCATGTACTTTAATATTAGATAAAAGGAGCCTCCGGGAGAAAGGAATAGCGACACCCTTCGATTTGCCATTTGGGTTATTACTATAAAACCCAGTGGGAAAGTGCTGGTCACATAGAGGAGATCATGGGCTTGTCTTAAAATGAGTTTCCTGAATCATCGCTATGTCAGTCCTGTCGGCCCAGAGTGAACGTAACAGTTTGGACCATTTCTCAGGAATATTGAGTCCTCTAGCATCTATGGATGAGATTACAAGTTTAGTCGGGGTAAACATTTATGTGTAAATTAACATGAGCTCAAGAGAAGATCCCTTGGGGGACGAGGGGGAGAGGGTTTGAAAAAGACGGATGTAAAATGAGAAAAAGACAGATAGAATTAGAGAAAGAGAGTATAACATCAAATGAGATACCCGCAGTTGAAAATGTGGGATTAAAAAACTGTTACCCAACATTCCAACAACTAGTAGAACAATGGATTGAGAACAACGTCTCGGCCGCTGGATTTTCTGCCATGTGGACTTTTTCTCCAAGAGCTTCAAAAACTCCAATTGGGCCAGTGGATCCATCCAATCTGGGATAACTATCAAAGGCAGGCCTGAGGTCATGCAAAAATATGGAAGATCTGATGGTGAGTGTTAAAAATACAGCTTTCCAGAGAAGGACACTTGCATACTGAATGGGAAGCACCACCAGTATTTTATTTGGTGATTTCGCAATTCATCAGTGAGAGATCATAATGCTCTGCACTGTTGCAACGTATGCCATTTTAAGTCTTGATATATCTGGATAGTGAAACCATTGAAGTCCACGCCATCTAATTGCCGAACCTTTTGCATTATCTTTTCCTTTTGGGAGTGGTAGTGTAATCTACAGATTACATCCCTCGGCTTGTCTGGGGAGGACCCTCTAGGCCAAAGAGCCCTATGAGCTCTGTCAAAGACGATTTTGTTGTCAGAATCAGCGTCAAGGATCTCATTGAAGATTTTTGTGAGTGCAGGGATCAGATTAGGAGGTTGCACGTCTTCAGGGAGGCCTCTGACCCTGATATTATTTCTTCTCCGCCTGTTATCCAAGTCATCTGAGCTTTCATGGTGCGTAATTCCGTTGTTTGAAGAGCTAGGATATCGGTCAGTTTAGAGAAAACAGAGTCAATGGATTCATAACCAGCTTCCAAGTCTGTTAGCTGCTCAGAAAGCATGGTCAAATCTAGATTCACAGAAGCAATCTGTCTGATGGATGACTGAAGGTCTTGGTTAGTAGGTAATGTCTTAACGTATGTTAAAATTTCTTGTAAGCTCTTTCCCATCATATTGGATGGATGAAGAGGAGAGTCCGTCATCATAGCAGGACTGGAAGGAGCAGACAGGGTTGGGGAGGAATCTAACATGGCAGGAGCAGGGCTCAGTGTTGACAGATTAAGGAGAAGGAAAGATCTCAAATCAGCTTGAGGGGTCTCAGGTTTGGAAAAAGGTTTGTTCTTCTTCCTCTTTGCAGATTTCCCAATCTTTCCCATACCACGGCTGTGTCAGAGCAGGTCAGTAGGAAAGATCATCAGATCAGAGATGTCACATTGGAAGTGTGCTATATAGAGTGAAATGGCAATGAACACAGGCCCCCAGTGGCCAAATGCTAGACAAACATTATGAACCCAGCACATCACATGGCAATATAAGTGTGGAGCTATGCTAAAGGTTAAGCGCAGGTCGCTTCCTCCAGGTATAAATATCCAGTTGACAGAAGTTGGCTATAATATAAAGTTCTGCAAAGGTGAGTAGGTGTAGGGTGACATAAAAGAGTCTGGGGAGCCATCTAGAAATCAAGTCTCTGTCAAAACAATGAAGGAAGGTAATAAGTGAGCAACCATTGTTTCAGGGGGCCATTCCAAGCTGAAACAAGAATGTATGGTAGTCAAATATGTGGTGGAAACCAATAGGAGTTGAGTAATAATGCAGGACACCTGAATTTCACAATAATGACCACAAGAGGGAGCCCCTGTATAGGGACTGGTGTGACTGTTATGGAGAGTATATAGCAAAATAGGCTCTGAGCAGAGAGCTCACCAAAGTCAGTGAAATAAAGTAGTGGCACAACCCCTATATTTCCAGCATGGCAGAGGTAATTAGGTGTAATGTATGTGGACAGAACCTCAGTGGAAATAGCTGGGGTTCATGTAGCAGAGAGGAGAGGGAGAGGCCCCTCACCAGCAGCACTCACCCCTAGCCACCTACCCCAAGTCGCCAAGCAGCTATCCACACTGTAGCAACAACCCCTCAGGGGTGGCCTCTCGTGGGCCCTGAGGCTGGCGTATCACCTTACACACAGCTGCAGGAAAGATGGCCACCACTTTCAAGCACCAGCATGGAGCGTACCTGTTAGAGGGTTCCCGGAGCCCAGGGCTGCCAGCCGCCAGAGTTGTGTATGGCAGAGGTCATGAGACCATCTGGAGAGGGTTCACAGGGGACCAGGGGAGAACCCTTTTGTGAGGGCGACGGGAAGGAGCCATGTCTTCAATCCAGGCCGGGGAGAGAAGGAGTCCCAGGTACAGGGAGAGAGGCGTTGAAATCCGGGTCACATTGTGGCTCAGTCTGCCCCTCAGCAGGTGCTCCACCGTTCGTTGGTGAGACAAGGGGTACAGGAGGGGAGCAGGCCAGGTCACTGCGGGGGAACAGAGCGCAGTCACCACGGTCCACATCTGCCACGACTTCTGCCTGGGGCAGCGCTGTACTCAGGTCCCCAGCTCTTGCAAAAAACACAGGCCGCAACCTGCAAGGACCCACGGCCGCAACCTGCAAGGACCCACAAGTGGGTCCCCTGGTTCCGCAGCTGGGTCTCCGCAATCAGAGGGCGACCAGGAGTCAAGTGAAATCAGAGGAGAGCACTAGTGAGTCTACTGTGCTGTTGAGGAAGCCATAGAAGCAGATCTCAGTCCAGAGCCCAGATAGGTAGCGTCCTCCTCGTAAGGCAGCCAGGCCACACATCACTATTCACAAAATTATGTGAACAGGACACACAAGCATCTATGCTGATTAAAATGCTCTGCGGCATGTCTATAGTATGGATGGTGTAATGGTTAGTATTACTGCCTCACAGCATTGAGGTCATGGGTTTGATTCCCACAATGGCCCTAACGGTGTGGAGTTTGTATATTCCCCCATACTTGCGTGGGTTTCCTCCCACAATCTAAAACTATGGCCCTCATTCCGAGTTGTTCGCTCGCTAGCTGCTTTTAGTAGCATTGCAAACACTAGGCCGCCGCCCTCTGGGAGTGTATCTTAGCTTAGCAGAATAGCGAACAAAAGGTTAGCAGAACTGCTACTAAATAATTCCCTGCAGTTTCTGAGTAGCTCCAGACCTACTCCTAGACTGCGATCACCTCAGTCTGTTTAGTTCCTGGTTTGACGTCACAAACAGGCCCTGCGTTCAGCCAGCCACTCCACCGTTTCCCCAGCCACTCCTGCGTTTTTACCTGGCACGTCTGCGTTTTTTAGCACACTCCCTGAAAACGGCCAGTTTCCACCCAGAAACACCCACTTCCTGTCAATCACACTACGATCACTTGAGTGATGATAAAACGTTGCTCAAGCTTGTGTAAATCTACTGTTTTGTGATAAATAACTTAGCGCATGGGCGCTGCGTACCATGCTCATGCGCATTTTACACCTAATCGCTGCTTTGCTAAAAATGGCAACGAGCGAACAACTCGGAATGACCACCTACACTGGTAGGTTAATTGGCTCCTGACAAAATGTAAAATGTGCTAGGGAATACAGATTAAAATGGGCAAAATATTCTCTGTAAAGCACTGCGGAATATGTGTGCGCTACATAAATATCTGGTAATGAATAAATATTCTGTGTGCGACCGAGGTTGTATATGCATACGTAATGCCACATTACAGTGTTTTCCAAGGAATGTACCATTTCGTATGCAGCTACAGCCATAGACGCACACAGAATATAGGCATGCCTCACATCGTTGTAATCAGCAGAGTCTGCTTGTGCGTCCTATTCATATAGCGATGCGAATATGACACATTTTTGGCAAAAATAGACACCTGACGCAAAACAGAGTTGCACGGGACCTGTGAGCTCACTCACGCCAGGCATCTCCCACTGCGTGGGAGGCAAGATGCATGTGCACCAAACGTCCTGAACCCACTACAAATGCACCAATGCTATTCCTTAGTTATGATAATCTTCTGGAATATCATCTATAACCCCTCCCCCCCCCACCCCACCAGCTGACCTTTCAGCAATGCTTGCAGAATGGCTACATCCATGCCTTGTTCTCCAACTCTCTCTTCCCCGAGGATGGTCAGCAGATAATCCATTTGGACAATAGCCTGTATCTGTGGGACATAAATTGAAGGAAAATATTATAAGCTGTGACATTTAGCAGAACTTTCTGTCTCCAGATGGACATATTGTAGTCCTGGGATGTTACTTTCTGCTGGTGGAGACTTTCTACTAGTGGAGTAACAGGGCAACCACCCTCATTGAGATAATCAAAGCAGCAACAGCAGGAGGACAAAGAGTCTGATTTAAAAAAGTATGCAAACCTGATAGTTGAGCCATTAGAGGCAAAGTCTAAATAATACTGTGCATATGTAGTGATGGTCTTGTGACTATGGTCACATAGAGGATTTATTCACAAAGTGATTTACAGTCGGGCACTGTTCAATCGATGAAACGGAGTGGTGGCAAAATGCAGGCACGTGTTATGATTTGTGGCAGTACTACTCTTCCTCCAGTGGTGGTGCTATCCCAGTCTTGAGTCCTGCAGTATCACGTCTGCTGGTGCTCTAGAACTCCATGGTTTGTCTCTTTGCAGCTGGAGGCAATTGGCTAATGAGCTGCACCTGTTTATTACTCAGCTTCACTGAGCACTCAGTGCCAAATCATCAGTTCACGTTACCTGAGTCTAGTCTAGCTCATGCTGCATCTTTAACCACTGCCTGAATCTATCGAGTTCATGGTTTCCAGTTCAGTTCCTAGGTTGCCCAGAGTGTGCACTAATACTCTGCTTCCTTCCTGCTTCTAGTCTGCAGTTCTTTCTAACTTCACACTGTCTCATTGGCCAATCTGCCCTTATTCATGTTCCTGCAGTATCGGAGGCTATTTATATTAGCACCTGAAGTACCACTATCCCCAGCCCAGGAAAGAAAGGAGACATGGAGCCTTGGGCCAGGGCAGGAGCCGGCACCAATGCAGACGCTGCAGTATGACTGCGCAAGCGCAATTCCCCCAGCTTCTATGGACTGCACCTACTGCCCCTTTACTCTACTGATGCATTACTCCGATATTTTGAAGGTGACATTAGAGTCAAGTATTTTCAATCTATGGGATAACAATTATTTGTGAGTGGACAACCTGTCTTTTTAAAAGAACAGAGATCTATCAAAGCCTGATGTTCACAACACATGTTTGTGGAAGTGTATCATGCCACGAACAAAGGAGATTTCTGAGGACCTCAGAAGAAGAGTTGTTGATGCTTATCAGGCTGGAAAAGATTACAAAACCATCTCTAAAGGGCCGTATTCATCTCGACCCGATTTGGGGAGAGATGTGTGCTGAGCGAACCGCTCAGCACACATCTCTCCCCCCGCTCAGCACAGCGCGATGTGTGCTGAGCGTGCGGGGGAGACAGGAAGGGGGGCCCCCTCATTTCACCCAACGGGTGAAATGAGCGACCTGCTAGATTGAGCCTGCAGGCCAATCTAGCACCAGCGATAGTGATGCGCGGGGCTGCGCCTCGCTATCGCTGTAGGGGGTACACACGGAGAGATTATGCTTAAAATCTAAGCATTCTAGTCAGATTGCTTAGATTTTAAGCAGCGATCGCTCCGTGAGTATCCCCCTTAAAGAGTTTGGACTCCTCCACAGTCATACAGATTGTATACAAAAGAAGGAAATTCCAGACCATTATTACCATCCCCAGGAGTGGTCGACCAACTAAGATCACACCAAAAGCAAGGCGTCTAAAGTCATAAAGGAACCAATGATAACTGCTAAGCAACTGTAGGCCTTTCTCACATTAGCAAATTTTAATGTTCATGAGTCCAGCATCAAGAAGACACAGAACAACAATTGTGTGCATGGTAGGATTGCAAGGTGAAAGCTGCTGCTCTCCAAAAAGAACATTGCTGCCCGTCTGCAGTTTGCTAAAGATCACCTGGACAAACTAGAAGGCTATTGGAACAATGTTTTGTTGACAGATGAGTCCAAAATTTAGCTTTTTGGATTAAATGAGAAGCATTATGTTTGGAGAACACTGCATTCCAGCATAAAAACCTCATACCACAATGGTGGTGGTGAGACCATGGTTTGGGCGTGTTTTGCTGCATCTGGCCCAGGACAACTTGCCATCATTAATGGGACAATGAATTCTGAATTATACCAAATATTCTAAAGGAAAATGTCAGGACATCTGTCCATGAGCTGCAAATCAAGAGAACGTGGGTTATGCAGCAAGACAACGACCCAAAGCACACAAGGCATTCGACCAAAGAATAGTTAAAGAAGAATACATTTAAAGTTTTGGAATGGCCCTGTCAAAGTCCGGACCTGATGCGAGCAGTTCATGGGAGGAAACCACCAACATAACAGAGTTGAAGCTGTTTTGTACGGAGGAATAGAGTAAAATTCTTCCAAGCCGATGTTCAGGACTAATCAACAATTACCGGAAACGTTTACATGCAGTTATTGCTGCACAGGGGGTCATAGCAGATACCGAAAGCAAAGGTTAACATACTTTTTCAACTCACAGATATGTGACATTGGATAATTTTTCTCAATAAAAGAAAATGAGCATGTCTATTTTTTTTGTCTCATTTGTTTGATTTGGTTCTCATCTGCTTTTAGGACTTGTGTGAAAATCTGAGATGGTTTTAGGCCAAACTTCAGCAGAAAAATTTAAAATTCTGATGGGTTCACAAACTTTCAAGCATCACTGCACTGTATATTAGGTATAGGGTTTTAGTTTCGTTATGAAGGGGCTGCTGTATGTATTGGGCTAGAGGCTGCATCATATATTAGGCAGTGGCGAAACTAGGGGGGTGCAGGCTGCACCTGGGTGTCACCCATCGAGTGGTGGCAACAAAATGCTGGCTCTTGCTCAGTGACAGAATCTGGGTGCTGTACTGACTCCTGTCATGGTGTAGGAACCAGCACTGCAGCCATAGCAGTTTCCGTGAGCAGCCCAGCATCAACCAAACCCCCAGAGTGACAGAAATGGGGGCCGAGACACTAACGGCCATCTCATGAAGCCACATCCCTTTACAGCAAGGCCAAGCCCCCTTAGGATTCATGCTGCTGTAACGGGTGTCAGAAAGGTAAGTGATGCCACTGATATTAGGTTGGGTGTGTACATGCTGTCATTATAAAATATATAGAATGAAAATAAAAGAAGTTTGTGACTCACTTGCTTGGTCCACATGATAATCTTAGTTTCATCAAACAACTCCTGGAAGTAAGTCTGCAGCTTCTCCTTGATGAGGGAAGTGGTAATTTTGGAAGGACCAAGATCTGCCACATCTGCGATAACGTTAGAAATACGCCCAGATCCTTTCACGATTACACATGGAGTGTTATTACGCATGGAGTTATATATGGTCTGCAGAAAGGACAATGTGGACATTCAGAATATTAGAAAGGTTGGAGAAAAATAAAGGATTCTTGGGGGTAATTCCAAGTTGATCGCAGCAGGAAATTTTTTAGCAGTTGGGCAAAACCATGTGCACTGCAGGGGGGGGGGGGGGCAGATATAAAATTTGCAGAGAGAGTTAGATTTAGGTGGGTTATTTTGTTTCTGTGCAGGGTAAATACTGGCTGCTTTATTTTTACACTGCAATTTAGATTGCAGATTGAACTCACCCCACCCAAATCTATCTCTCTCTGCACATGTTATATCTGCCTCCCCTGCAGTGCACATGGTTTTGCCCAAATGCTAAAAAAATGTCCTGCTGCGATCAACTTGGAATTACCCCCCTTGTCCATATGCTGGGTGAGAATAAAACAAGTAATTATTAAAATATGTCATAACAGAAACAGGATAATGGCAGAAATATTCACTTATTGTCAAAATTATCACAGCTTCAAGTTTTCTTTGCTTTTAGCCTGCTCTAATTTATGACAGACAGCCCAGTAACCTCAACCAGTGTGTGCTAAATCTGTTCTATAACTACACTGTAGACACACAAGTGTACATACACTTCAAGATGGACAAGGATTGTGTCTCGTGAAAGCGAAGGATTCAGACCTTGATTTAACAACTACATAGAGTACGCCATTAGTTTGACTGGATACCTTGATAGCTCAATGGTATCTCCTCCTATGGCAGTTAACAGGTATCCACTTCTTCCACACAACACAATCAGGTCAGTAGTGCTTACTCTGACTGTGACTCTGGCAGGAGTACACCAACACTCTGACAGAAGTGCTACATCTCTCTGGCAGGAGTACTCCATTATTCAGGCAAATGTCCCCCATCTCTTTTGCAGAACTCCATCACTGGCAGCAGTACGCTATCTCTCTGGCAGAAATACTTGAACTCTCTGGTAAGAGTACTCCATCACTGTGGTAGGAATACTCTATCTCTCTGGTAGGAGTTCGTCATTTCTCTGATAGGAGTCCTCCATCACTCTGGAGAAGTACTCCCTCTCCAAAGCAGAAGTACTCCATCACTCTGGCAGAAGTACTCCATCACTCTAGCAAGTGTATGCCATCACTCTGGCAGTCCACTTCATGTCTCTAGCAGAAGTATTGCATTACTCTGGCCTTAGTACTCTACCACTGTAGCAGAAATTCTCCATCACTCTGGAAGGAGTATTCCATCACTCTGGTAAGAGTACTCCACCTCCCTTGCAGTACTTGACATTATACAGTGTGTATATGTATGTATATATATATATATATATATATATATATAGTGAAAATATGTTTATGTGTATGCATGTATATGTGTTCTTCAGAGGCTCCTACATTATCATTATCATTTTCCAACTTAAAATTCTGGTGGGGTTTAAACTAAAAAAATCCACCCCTTTCGGAGCCAGGGCCATATAGCTAATATATATATTAGAGATGATTGAGTTTGGGTCTCAGAGACCCAAACTTTACGATCTGAGCTGGGACTCTGTGCCTGTGTGTCTAACGCTGGGCGTGGCTAGGAGCTCTCATTGGGTTAGCACATAGGTTCTCAAACTCGGTCCTCAGTGCATGTTTTGCAGGTGACCCAGCAGGTGCACAGGTGTATTAATTACTCACTGACACATTTTAAAAGGTCCACAGGTGGAACCAATTATTTCACTTGCGATTCTGTGAGGAGACCTGCAAAACATGCACTGTGTGGGGTCCTGAGGACCGAGTTTGAGAACCCGTGGGTTAGCAGTAGGTCTATCACACCCAGTCCACAGCTGATTGGGCGAGAAATGCCCTCCAACACAGGTTACATCCAATGGGAGGCTCTGCCCTTTGGCTGCTGTGTGTTCCCAGAGCAGGATTAACAATGGGGCTGATGGAGCTGCAACTCCAGGTCCACACTCCAGAATAGGCCCACTGCATCTGCAGCAACATACCCTCCAACAATTTACACATAAAAATCGCTACAAATTAGAAAAGTAGGCATGGTCACGGGTAAAGAGGCGTGGCCGCGCCCCTTTTCCTATACTTTCAATGGACGTTTGGAGAGCCAAAAATCGGTACAGACCATAAAAAAAGAACTGTACCTGCCAAAAAGGTCCAGCTGGAGGTAGAGATGAGCGGGTTCGGTTCTCCGAGATCCGAACCCCCCCGAACTTCACCTATTTTACACGGTTCCGAGGCAGCCTCGGATCTTCCCACCTTGCTCGGTTAACCCGAACGTCATCATCCCGCTGTCGGATTATCGCGAGATTCGTATTCTATATAATGAGCCGTGCATCGCCATCATTTTCACTCGTGCATTGGAGATTGAATGGAGAGGACGTGGTTGCGTTCTCTCCCTGAAAAGCTCCGTAATCTGTGCTCAGTGTGCTGCAAATATCTGTGCTCAGTGTGCTGTAAATATCTGTGCTCAGTGTGCTGAAAATATCTGTGCTCAGTGTGCTGAAAATATCTACATTCTCTGCCTGAAAACGCTCCATATCTGTGCTCAGTGTGCTGCAAATATCTGTGTTCAGTGTGCTTTATTGTGGGAACTGGGGACTACCAGTATATAATTATACTTATAGTAGTACAGTACAGTAGGCCATTGCTGTATCTTGCAGCACTGTGTCACTGCAAGTATCCATTCCATATCTGTGCAGCATTTTTGTGAGCAGTATATATAGTATTACAGTGAAGCATTTTGGTGACCAACAGTATATAGTTGTGTACAGTAGGCCATTGCTGTATCTTGCAGCTCTGTGTCACTGCAAGTATCCATTCCATATCTGTGCTGCATTTTTGTGAGCAGTATATATAGTATTACAGTGCAGCATTTTGGTGAGCCAACAGTATATAGTTGTGTACAGTAGACCATTGCTGTATCTTGCAGCTCTATGTCACTGCAAGTATCCATTCCATATCTGTGCTGCATTATTGTGAGCAGTATATAGTAGGACAGTTCAGCATTTTGGTGACCAGCAGTATATATATATAGTACAGTACAGTAGGCCATTGCTGTATCTTGCAGCTCTGTGTCACTTCTAGTATCCTGATCAGTGCTCAATATCTGCTGCATTGTTGTGACCAGTATGTATACTGTACTGTGCGACGTGTGTTATACACCTGGTGATTATACATCCTGTAATCTGTACTGAGCGATGTGTGAGATACATATGAGGATTATACACCCTATACACTGTACTGTGTGATGTGTGAGATACACCTGGGGATTATACACCCTATATTATTATTATTATTATTATTATTATTATCCTTTATTTATATGGCGCCACAAGGGTTCTGCAGCGCCCAATTACAGAGTACATAAATAATCAAACAGGAAAACAGCAATTTACAGTTGATGACAGTATAGGAGGACAAGTAAAGGGTAAATACACATACATCAGCAGATGACACTGGAATAAGTATCAGGTGGCAGAAGACTGCTGGATGTGGTACAGTTGACGATTATTAAAGTAAGATAAAGGATAAGTACATGAGGGAAGAGGGCCCTGCTCGAGAGAGCTTACAATCTAAAGGAGAGGGGTAGACAGAAATGGGTGACACAAAAGGGGTACATAGAGAATGTGGAACAGAGGGTTAGGATGAGATTTGGCTGGGTTTGGTGAAGAAGTGGACCCCCAGAAGGCACAAGTCAATACTTAACACTGCAACATTTTACTGGGCTATGCAGGAGAAAATTAAAAATAGGGGAAAATAAAAATTAAAAAAAGAATCGATAACTTCTACTGCTTTCAAAAAGGTCAATGGAAGCTGAAATAATGGATAACTACCTCATGGAAGCCAGATATAGTATACCAAACAGTACTTAGCAGAGTTAGGAATGAGTGCTTATGAAATCCAGTAACATTTTGTCATAATATTTCAGAAACTGCATGGTTGGTCTCTTGCACTCTTTTGCTCTAATACACCACCTGCTTTACGATTTATATTCAAAAACATTATGTCTCCATAATTCCAAAAACGTCAGTCTTCTTGGAAAGTGGAGAGTCAAACGAGGTACCACTAATGCGTTTCAGCGACAAGACGTCTTGTGGACGAAACGTGTTGGGTGTACCTCGTTTGACTCTCCATATTTAAGATAAGCAGCATTCTCTTGTGCTCTACACACCGCCTAGTTGGGCTGGCAGGGATGGGAGCAGCCTGTGCAGCAGGCTGGCCCCTTCCCTCGCCTCCTGCTGCACACACTTTTATTTAATAAAAAAAAAAAGACTTTCGGGTTCAGTGGAAGAAGTGCCGGAATCATACCGCCGCATACCGGCCCACTTCGACCTATATATATATATATATATATATATATATATATATATATATATATATATATATATATATATAATTCTGTTGTCTGTTTGTCTATCCAGTTATGCATTCAGACAGCCCTGCACTGAATGGGATGAATTCAACATGAGGGGGTCTAGTTGGATCGTAGCAAGGTTTTAGAGGGGTTAGGGTCCCGGTCAGACCTCAAAGCGGAATGCGCCAGCCAGAACTTAGACCCAGGAAGTCTGTTCTGGGCCTTCCATTGGATGGATTTGGAAGAAAACTTCACAAAGTGGTAATATTGGATCTCAGAAGACATACTAGGGGGTTGGGGGCCCAGTCGGACTTCCCGTTGGTGTATGCTGGACAGAAATTTGACACAGGGAGCCTGTTCTGGACCTAACACTGGATGTACTGTATATGGATGAAAACTTTAAGTAACTGGAAAAACTGACAGAAATAACCATTATTCAATTACCTGAAATAACCATAATCAATGAACTTAAAGAACACAAAATGTTGAGTACCCAAAACCTTGGAAAAGCAACACTTATAACAAAAGGAAAACTTTAAACCCATCCTGCAATGGAATAGTGATTATAAAACTTGAACAGAAAGAAAAGCTGGAGACTAGGGCTATTGGCGAAACATCAAAAACGACACTGGGCAGCCACCTCATGGGGTGTTGGAAGAGCTGCTAAGCTACTAATTATTTTTAATATGTTGACAGTTACATCCCACTCATTGATAACTTATTAACTGGAAAATTTAAACCTGGGCAACGGGTACTTCAGCTAATTACTTCATATTTGTGGAAGGAGTGTTCGCCATTCTAAAAAGAGTACTCCATTTCAGTGGCAGGTGTCCTCCATCCCTGACAGGAGTACTTCATATGCTAACAGTAGTCGCTATCTTTATGGCAGGAGTACTTCCTCACTCTGGCAGGAGTACTGCAGCTCTCTGGTGGGAGTACTCCAGTATTCCATCACTGTAGCAGGAGTACTCTGTCTATCTGGCACGAGTATTACATCACTCTGGTGAAAGTACTCCATCACTCTGGTCCATCACTCTGACAGGAGTAATCTATCTCTTTGTGGGAATATTCAATTTCTCTTACAGAAATAATCCATGAATCTGGTGTTTGTACTCCACGACTGTAGCGGGAGGTGGGAGTGCTCCATCTCTATGCATTAAAATACTCCATCACTCTGAAAGTTGTAATCCATTTCTCTGGCAGGAGTACACCATCACTCTGACAAGAGTACTCAACATATCTGGCAGGAATACTACAACACTGGCAGGAATACTCCATCACTCTCACAGGAGCAAGCAGTCTCTTTGGCAAGAGTAGTCTATCTCTCTGGCAAAAATGATCCATTATTTTGACAGAGATCTACAACTTTCTGGCAGGAGTATTCCATTACTCTGGAAGGAGCACTCCATCTCTCTGGCAGGAACAGATTATCACTCTACCAGGTAGCCAAATCTAGTTCATCGTTCTAGCAGGAGTACACCATTACGAAGCCAGGCATTCTTCATCATTCTAGCAGGTGTAGTCCAGGACTCTTTAAAGAATACTCCATCACTCCAACAGGAGTATTCAATCTCCCTGACTGCAATATACCATCATCTGACAAGAGTACTCGATAACTCTACCAGGTGTACTCCATTACTCTGACAGGAATACTCTATCTCTGCCAGGAATTCTCTGTCACTCTGGCAGAAGTACTCCATACTCTAACTCAGACATTCCCAACCACGATCCTCAAGGCACACGAACAGTGCAGGTTTTAGTGATATCCATGCTTAATTAGTAGCCCAGTTATTTTAATTAATCATCTGTGCTGCAGCCTGGATATCACTAAAACCTGCACTGTTAGTGTGCCTTGAGGACCGTGGTTGGGAATGACTGCTCTAACTCATGAAGGTGTACTCCATCTCCCTGGCAGGAGTGCCCCATCACTATGTCTGATATTGCCTCCTCCTAATGTCATTAATGTCATACAAAGCAATAGTGAACAGCTGATGATACCGACTGCCTGGTAATTACTAAGTTTCAGACACTGCCACTGGGCTTCCATTGGGATTTGGATTTAAGCCTGAAACTAGAACTGTAACCAAAAAGACCAAAGACACACGTCAGGAACTGTCGAGACAGTAATGTCTAGATGTAGATCCTTGATGTGACAGGTGTCCAGTATCTGACAGATTAAAAGTAATATACTGTAGCAACAAAAGGACCTGACACAGATCACTGTACTCCCTTTCCGGTGTCAGCATTGAAAGGACCAGTGACTATGGCCTGATTCCGATCTGGTTGGTATTGCACAGTTGCAAGGATGCAGCTGTGCAATATCTTACAACTAACATTCAAATGCTGTAGGAGGTGTCTGTATGAAATAGATGACTCCTGTCAGCATTGGATCGCCATCAAGGACCATCAGCTAGTCTGTCCCGATCCGGGTATCTGGACGCCATTACCTGCCGTTTAGATGTCGTCTGAGACTGGCTCAGCTTTCCAAGTCCGGATCTCATCTGTGTCTACACTCTGCATATCCCTCCTGTCACTCTGAGACGCTGTCACAGCGGCGCCATGTTTGAATCCTGCATGGCGTCTCCCGTCCTCCGCGGCCGCCGCCGCTCCTGTGTTATATTTGCAGGTTGTCAGAGTGGTGCTTCATGTCTGCAGCGGCCTCCGCTGTCATTCACGTGTCTCAGCATACACTTGTCAATCTGGCGTCTCCTGTCCTCTGCGGCCGGCGCCGCCATTACTGCTATGTTTTCCACATGGTTTCCCAAACCAGCTTTCCCTCCAAGTTCTAACATGGGCGCAGCCATGTTGGATCCAATCACATGTTCCAGTTCCACCAATCCACTGCCTCTGGAAATCTGCATAATTGCCCAGCCAATGCCTGCATAGCTGCAGGTATAAGTATCCTGTGTCTGGGCCAGAAAGATGTCAGTACTTTGTTTGTCATACCTTGTTCCAGTCTCTCTCTCCTGTGGTTTGTTTCTCCAGGTTCCAGCTCCTGTCTCCAGCATCCACAAAGAGACCCGCACCAGCTTTCCATCCTGCGGTGCAGCCTGACTCTGCAGTCCTCCGTGGCTGTCCCAGCTTCCAGTTTCCAGCCATTTACCATCTGCTTCCAGCAGCCAGCTCTCAGCAGATTCCAGCTTCTTCAAAGTACCGGTGTCGATCCAGCGGATCCTTACTTACCAGCAGTATCCACTACCACCGGTAATCATCCTTCAACTCCTCTGTTTCCACGCTCCCTAGCATCTTACAGTATCCACTCCGTGTTTCATCACCTGGCTGGTTCCATCCAGCATTCACTCCGTGACTTTATTACCTGGCTGATTCCATTCAGCATCCACTCCGTGTCTTACCACCTGGCTGGTTCCGTCCAGCAGATACAACAGCTTATTCAAGTTACCAGCTTCATCTGTTACATCTACTGGCATGTTCCTCGGCTATCTCCACTACTACAGACAGGCCTGGTAAGGTTATTTCATCAAAGGACTTTAACAGCTGTTCTTTAACCTACCAGTGCTCTGTGATACCTTCTATGGTCAAAGTGTTCCAGGAACTATATTATTTTGCCATTGCCATTATTTGCTGTCTGTCATTACACAGAGTTTGACAATAAACTTTTATTTTACTTTTACCTGGTTGTCATGGTCACACCTTCGAGTTTCCTTTAATACTTACATGTCCAGGGGTCTGATTAAACCTTCCCGGTTTAAGTTCCTTTCAGCCCCTACAACTGAGGCTTCCTCCTGTCAGCCAAAACCCTCAGTTGTGACATAGTCTATGTAAGCCAAAGCTTACTCAGAACGACTATCGGAACCACACTGCTAATGTCCAAACATTGGATTAGTACGTATAACATTGGGTTCACATACTACTCTGAATCAGGTCCACAGTGTGGAGACCACACAGGTTGAAAAACACTCAGAGGTCCAGCTAGAATGAGGCCTACTAAGAAAATGACATACAGTAGATACAATGTAAGGGGCACACATGTTTCTGATGATACTCACTTCAAGGGTTCCAGGGCCCCCCTCCAGCACCACACACACAATAGGGATTTTTATTGCGCTTTCTGAAATACATAATTAATAACATGAGTTTTTGAATGGAAAATCCTATTCCATACATGTATCAGACACAAATATTGTTTTCAGTAATAATTGTTTCTAATGTTCTAAAGTATCTATCGCTGACAGTCAGTGGTAGACAGTTCCTCTTTTTATGGGTGCATCATGTCTTTGTTACTCTGCATGTCTGTATGACTCTGTGCGTGTCTGTAGTGCCAGAGTAACAATAGGGTGAATGGGACTACAGCCCCAGACCTCCGCATAAATATAGGCCCAACATCATGGCAGCATGATGACAACCAGCCACCCAGCTGTCCATAAATTTCAATTGGGCTCTTTGCCAACAGGGGTCACCTGTCAAGCTATCCTATATCACACATGCCAATTTATATGGCTACCCTTTTTTTCAACCAGGTTTGGATGATAATATGGCATTTAAGGGGAAGGCTGTGTGAATCACATGCTTAGATCACATAATAGGAAAATTTGCTCCCCAGGCCACTGCACACTTCCAGGAATAGTATTGTATCTTCCATAACAAAAATTCCACCAATTATATCAGATTTGCCATTTTGTATGTACCTCTTAGTGAGGATCTGGTGAGCAGGACCAGATTGTAGGAGTGACAATGAGGGGGTCGCCCAAGGGCCCTCACATACTGTCCCCCAGAATTGGCCACTGGCACTGCTAATTAACATAAAATGACATTTAGCTATGTCTACATTCTCCCTCCTCTCTGGCAGCTCAGCTGTTCCCTAACAGCAGCCGCAAAGGAGCACAGTCTCACGGGATAATGATGTCAAATTCCGTGAGACATTGGCCCTTATTCCAAGTTGTTCGCTTGCTAGCCGCTTTTCGCAGCAGTGCACACGCTAAGCCGCCGCCCTCTGGGAGTGAATCTTAGCTTAGCAGAATTGCGAAGAAAGTATTCGCAATATTGCGAAAAGATTTATCTGTGCAGTTTCTGAGTAGCTCGAGACTTACTCTTCCAGTGCGATCAGTTCAGTGCTTGTCGTTCCTGGTTTGACGTCACAAACACTCCCAGCGTTCGCCCAGACACTACCCCGTTTCTCCAGCCACTCCCGCGTTTTTCCCAGAAACGGCAGCGTTTTTTCACACACTCCCATAAAACGGCCTGTTTCCACCCAGAAACACCCACTTCCTGTCAATCACACTACGATCACCAGAATGAAGAAAAAACCTTGTAATGCCGTGAGTAAAATACCAAACTTCTTAGCAAATTTACTTGGCGCAGCCGCAGTGCGAATATTGCGCATGCGCAGTTAGCGGAAAATCGCACCGATGCGAAGGAAAAGAACGAGCGAACAACTCGGAATGAGGGCCATTGTCTGTGACGCAAAAGGAGCTGAGTGACTGAGTCAGATGCTAAGGCGCCATTTTACTTAGTTCCAACCTCAGTGGCGCATGCTTAGCTTAGTCAGGTCCTCCCCTTCCCGTGGTGCAGACGCTGCAGAGCGTCAGTGCGGAGCTGCCTGGTGACCTGGTCCCTGACTGTGCGTGCACAGTGACAATATAATGAGCAGTTGTGAGCAGCTCTACATCATAAGAGGAGATCTGGCTTCTGCAGATGGTGTGAGAGTGTATCTGCTAAAATATATAGGGAAAATACAATAATTTGAGGGGATACAGTAAATTAGATTCATTTCCGGGCTGGAAATCTTTTACTCTATTTACTTACTTATTACTTACAGTATTTGTATTTTCTAGGAATTTAATGCACCATTAATTTGATTTATCCTCACAAAGGATTACATAATTATTGTATTTACCTATGTATTTTACTGTAGCTGTATTCTCACACCTTCTGAATACTAATAAGGTGGTCATTCCGAGTTGTTCGCTCTGTAAATTTCATCGCAGCGATTTTCCGCTTAGTGCGCATGCGCAATGTCCGCACTGCGACTGCGCCAAGTAAATTTGCTATGAAGTTAGGAATTTTACTCACGGCATTTTCATCGCTCAGGCGATCGTAGTGTGATTGACAGGAAATGGGCGTTTCTGGGCGGAAACTGGCCGTTTTATGGGCGTGTGGGAAAAAACGCTACCGTTTCCGGAAAAAACGCAGGAGTGGCTGGAGAAACGGAGGAGTGTCTGGGCGAACGCTGGGATTGTTTGTGACGTCAAACCAGGAACGACAAGCACTGAACTGATCGCAGATGCCGAGTAAGTCTGAAGCTACTCTGAAACTGCTACGAAGTTTGTAATCGCAATATTGCGAATACATCGTTCGCAATTTTAAGATGCTAAGATACACTCCCAGTAGGCGGCAGCTTAGCGTGTGTAACTCAGCTAAAATCGCCTTGCGAGCGAACAACTCGGAATGACCACCTAAATGCAGTGTACTGTATATGTAGAAGCATTCCATCTCATCTCTGCCTTTGTGGAAATAAATCTGATTCATTGGTGCATTAAATCCAAGAAAATACAAATACTGATTTGATATTTGATCATTTTATTGAAAGGGGCCCCCACAAGTTTGTTGACCAGGGGCCCCACAGACGTTTATCCGGCACTGCTGGTAGGGTAGCTTGCTCATATAGGGGGTCATTCTGTCCTGATCGCACATTGGCATTCATCACAGCTCAGCAATCAGGTCAGAAGTGTGCCGATGCCGCTTTGCGCCAGCACATGCCAGACAGCCAATGGCTGTTGTTGCCCAGCGATCGCCTCTGCATGATTGACAGGCAGATGCGTTCGCTGGGCGGGACGGCGGCGTTAAGCCACTGTTTTGTGGGCACGGTCCGGCCAACGCAGGCGTGGCCGGACCGTGTGGGGGCGGGCCGCAGCCGCTGCATGACATCACACGCAGCCGCTGCGACCCGGGCAGTGACGAGTAGCTCCAAGCCAGCACGCAGGAGCTGCGCTGGCCGGACGCTACTCCCGAAGTACAGAAGCATTACCGCTGTGCAAAGCTTTTATACTTCTGCGACGGGGCAGGAATGACATGCGGGGCGGACTAGCCATGTGCTGGGCTTCCCCCAGCATGTCTGAGTGCCTGATCATAGCTATGCTAAATTTAGTACAGCTACGATCAACTCTGAATCTCCCCCATAGAGCAGACATCTACTACAACCCCATCTACAAGGGTTCACTGTGTTTATGGTTATTTTATGTATATATGTAATATTCAGGAACTTGTGTTCTTATCGTTGTGTACTACTGTGGACACCTTCTGGTGCCCTATAAGTAAAATATGATGATGATGATGATATTATTATTATTATTATTATTATTATTATTATTATTAATAAATCATATAAATTTAAGTTGCTATAACTCCAGTGTAGAGCAGATATCACTTGCAATAGTATATTTTGTAAATACCCTAACATGGAAATAAAAGCCCAGAACTTCATGATGACGACTTCTTAATTTCCCAATTTAGAGCCTGTATTTACAAGGGCCTCATCTGATAATATATTATAGTTTCCTTCTCACCTGTTTCCTGTATCTTTTTTTGAGAGATGAATTTCTCCAGTTGAGTTCTCAGTGGAATTTCCACTGCATACTGTCCGTGTGTCCCATTGTCCACCAGAATAAAGTGAGAGTGGTTGCTATCCAGACAGCACAAGTTCCCCTGAGATTCTTCATCCACTGGGTACAGAGCTGGACCTTCCTACGGTAATTGACACAGAAGAAGTAGAAATAAACTTACCTTTATACCCACACTGTGCTGTAATACAGTTACTGCCTGGAGAGATGTACAGATGGGTCCACATTTATCTTGACCTTTAATAGGATTAACTGAGACTGGCCAGTAGGACTTAATCCCCTGCTGTATTGTTCTCTGTATTGTATTGCAGCTGAGAACAATAGATGAAGGGTTTTTGCTAATTAATAAATAATGTTGTGCTCAGGGGGAAGAAAAGTAGTCAAGATAACCAAGGACCCATCTGTACACTACAGTACCGTAGGTCATAGGACACATGACACGTGTAAAAATTTTGGAAAATTATGTAAATGCCTACAACCCTCTAAAATGAGACCTCCCAAGTCTATATAAGCAGAAGGGAGTCTTGAAGTATACATTGTACGATTAGCAGATCCCTCCCAATAGCTGATGAAGACATTACTCAGAAAAACATGCCGGCAGTACCCATGGTAGGGTAGCAGAGCTTGTCCTCTCCAGGTAGGTAAAATTGACTCAGACTGGAATAATGATCACACTGTAAAGTGACTGCTAATGTGAAACACTGGTCCTCTAAGTTACAGTATGTTGCTTGCTAGGGTCACCAGGTGTTTAATTTAATAGGCCCCACAGATGCTTGCCGTGACATAGTACTAGTTCCTAACTGGGCACCCTATGGGAGGGAGAGTGACTGCACGTCTTAGGGGAAGAGCAGATTCTCTCGGTGGGTGTGATGATAGCGGGGACCTGAGCATGTCATAATGACGTGGCCTGTAGAGTAAGAGAGGAGTAGGTAAGAGCGTGGTCAGAATGTAGAGCTGCTCTTAGCACAGCATGGTGGGGGCCGGAGGCAGCAGAGAAAATGGGCTGGTGGAGAGGAGGAAGCGAGATAACATAGGGGTCTATTTACTAAGCCTTGGATGGAGATAAAGTGTCCGGAAATAAAGTACCAGCCAATCATCTCCTACCTGCCACGTCAGTAATGACAGTAAGGAGGTGATTGGCTGGTACTTCTCCGTTCCCTTTATCTCCACCTGAGGCTTAGTAAATAGACCCCATAGTAACCTTGTCGGTGAGGTTGAAAAAAAGACTAGTAGTCCGTCGAGTTCAACCTGAATTATATTGCATTCCCTATTCTATTTAGGTTAAACGGCTATATCCTCGTATATCTTTTTCTGCTACAAATTTGTCTAACCCATTTTTAAATGCATTGACTGAGTCCGCCATTACAACCTTCTCTAGCAGTGTATTCCATATTCGTATTGCCCTTACAGTGAAGAATCCCTTCCTGCGTTGAGTATAAAATGTCCACGCGTTTTGTGAAGAAGTCTCTTAGTAAACAACTCACATGATAGCTCCGCATATTGCCCCCTTCATATCTTAGTAAATATTAATCATATCTCCTCTTAGTCGTCTCATTTCTAATGTAAACATATCCAAGCTAGAAAGCCTCTCATCATAGTCCAGTGTCTCCAACCCCTTAATCAATTTGCTAGCTCGCCTCTGAACCTTTTCAAATTCTAACATGCCTCTTTTATAGTGTGGTGCCCAGAACTGTACACAATACTCAAGATGCGGCCGTACCAATGATTTGTACAGTGGCAGGATTACACTCTCATCCCTTGTCTCAATTCCCCTTTTAATGAATGCTAACACCTTATTTGCCTTTGTTATTGCACTTTGACATTGTGTGTTGCTGCTAAATCTACTATTACTGAACACCCCCAAATCCTTTTCTAATACAGTTTCCCCTATTATTTCCCTATTTCATTGGTAGGTTGCATGTTTATTCTTAGTCCCAAAGTGCATAACTTTACATTTTTCCACATTAATGGCTAGATTCATCATCGTTTAGAGAGTGAAGATGGAGAGAGAAAAAGCACCAGCCAATCAGCTGCTAACTGACATGTCACAGGCCCTGTTTGAAAAAATGGCTGGTTGGCTGGTAGTTTATCACTTTCCATTTTATCACTCTCCAAGCATCTAGTCCTACACCTCATACACCATTTAATTTCCCAAACTTCCAGTTTAAATAAATTGTTCTTAAGAGCCTCCACATCTGACTTGATTACCCTACATATTTTAGTATCGTCTGTAAAAATGACTAGTCCTTCTCTTAAATCATTAATAAATATATTAAATAATAGTGGCCCCAGCACAGAACCCTGCGGTATTCCACTAATTACGTTAGCCCAGGTGGAAAACATCCCATTAATCACCACTCGCTGTTCCCTGTTATCAAGACAATTATTCACCCATGTACAAATAGTGTCTTCTATACCGAGCTCCCTTAATTTGAAAATCAGTCTCCTGTGAGGTACTGTGTCAAAAGCTTTTGCAAAGGTGGTCATTCCGAGTTGTTCGCTCGCAAGGCGATTTTAGCAGAGTTGCACACGCTAAGCCGCCGCCTACTGGGAGTGAATCTTAGCATCTTAAAATTGCGACCGAAAGATTCGCAATATTGTGATTACAAACTTCTTAGCAGTTTCAGAGTAGCTTCAGACTTACTCGGCATCTGCGATCAGTTCAGTGCTTGTCGTTCCTGGTTTGACGTCACAAACACACCCAGCGTTCGCCCAGACACTCCCCCGTTTCTCCAGCCACTCCCGCGTTTTTTCCGGAAACGGTAGCGTTTTTTCCCACACGCCCATAAAACGGCCTGTTTCCGCCCAGAAACACCCATTTCGTGTCAATCACACTACGATCGCCGGAGCGAAGAAAAAGCCGTGAGTAAAAATACTACATTCTTAGCAAATTTACTTGGCGCAGTCGCAGTGCGGACATTGCGCATGCGCACTAAGTGGAAAATCGCTGCGATGCGATGAAATTTACAGAGCGAACGACTCGGAATGAGGGCCAAATTACAGACCGAACAATGCAGAAGAGCTGAAGGCCGCTATTGAAGCACCCTGGTCTTCCATAACACCTCAGCAGTGCCACAGGCTGATAGAATACATGCCATGCCGCACTGAGGCAGTAATTCATGCAAAATGCGCCCAAATCAAGTACTAAGTATATATGCATGATTATAATTTTCTTAGGGAGCCGACATTTTTGTATTTAAAATGCTTTTTTTTTAAATTGATTTTATGTAATAGGATTTTGATAACCTACCGGTAAATCCTTTTCTCCTAGACTGTAGAGGATGCTGGGGACGACATCAAGACCATGAGGTATAGACTTTTCATTGGGTGTGAACTGGCTACTCCCTCCATGCCCCTCCTCCAGACTTCAGTTATAGGAACTGTGCCCAGGGAGACTGACATTTCGAGAAAAGGAATTACTTAACTAGTGGTGAGATATCTACCAACTCACACCCTCAACCATGCCGCACACATGGCATTCAACATAACACACACCAACAGGCATGAACCAATTGCAGCAACATGCTGAAACTAAGATAACACAACTTGTGTAACTCTAATAACTAAACTGCAGGTAAAGTACGCACTGGGACAGGCGCCCAGCATCCTCTACGGACTAGGAGAAAAGGATTTACCGGTAGGTTATCAAAATCCTATTTTCTCATACGTCCTAGAGGATGCTGGGGACGACATCAAGACCGACGTCTATACCAAAGCTCCAGTACGGGCGGGAGAGTGCGGATGAACCTGCAGCACCGATTGACCTAACTTGAGGTCCTCATCGGCCAAGGTGTCAAACTTGTAGAACTTAGCAAATGTGTTTGACCCTGACCAAGTAGCTACTCGGCAAAGTTGTAATGCCGAGACCCCCCGGACAGCTGCCCAGGATGAGCCCACCTTCCTAGTGGAGTGGGCCTTTACCGACGTCGGTAACGGTAAACCAGCCGTAGTATGAGCTTGCTGAATCATATTTCTAATCCAACGTGCAATAGTCTGCTTGGAAGCAGGACAGCCAATCTTGTTGTGAGCATACAGGACAAACAGAGCCTCTGTTTTCCGTATACGAGCCGTTCTAGCGACATAGATTTTCAAAGCTCTAACCACATCTAGAGATTTTGAATCAGTGAATGTGTCAGTAACTACTGGCACTACAATAGGTTGGTTTATGTGGAAAGATGAAACCACCTTCGGAAGAAAATGTTGACGAGTCCTCAACTCTACCCTATCTTCATGGAAGATCAGGTAAGGGCTCTTGTGAGACAAGGCCCCCAATTCAGGCACCCGCCTTGCGGATGCCAAAGCCAAAAGCATCACCACTTTCCAAGTGAGAAACTTCAATTCTATCTTTTGCAGAGGCTCAAACCAGTCCGATTGAAGGAACTGCAATACCACGTTAAGGTCCCATGGTGCCACTGGAGGCACGAATGGAGGTTGGATGTGGAGAACCCCTTTCACAAAGGTCTGAACCTCTGGAAGAGAGGCCAATTGTTTCTGGAAGAACACTGACAAGGCCGAAATCTGGACCTTGATTGATCCCAATCGGAGGCCCGCCTCCACACCATCCTGCAAAAAATGGAGAAAATGTCCCAACTCAAACTCTTCCGTAGGAGCCTTCTTGGATTCACACCAAGACACATATTTTCTCCAAATACGGTGGTGATGTTTCGCCGTTACTCCCTTTCTGGCCTGAATAAGGGTGGGGATGACCTCCTCGGGAATACCCTTCCTGGCTCGGATACGGCGCTCAACAGCCATGTCATCAAACGTAGCCGCGGTAAGTCTTGGTACACGCTCAGCCCCTGCTGCACCAGGTCCTCTCGAGGAGGAAGAGGCCGAGGATCTTCCATGAGCAACTGCTGAAGATCTGGGTACCAAGCCCTCCTTGGCCAGTCTGGGGCAATGAAGATTGCTCGAACCCTTGTTTTTCTTATGATCCTGAGTACTTTTGGGATCAGCGGAAGTGGAGGGAAGACATACACTGACGGAAACACCCACTGGGTCACCAGTGCATCCACTGCTACTGCTTGAGGGTCTCTCGACCTGGAACAGTATCTCTGAAGCTTCTTGTTGAGACGAGACGCCATCATGTCTATTTGAGGAACTCCCCAAAGACTTGTCACCTCTGCAAAGACTTCTTGGTGGAGGCCCCACTCTCCTGGATGGAGATCGTGTCTGCTGAGGAAGTCTGCTTCCCAGTTGTCTACTCCCGGAATTAATATTGCCGACAGAGCTTGTAGATGTTTTTCTGCCCAGCGGAGGATTTTTGTCGCCTCTGCCATTGCCGCTCTGCTTTTCGTTCCGCCCTGCCTGTTTATGTACGCGACTGCTGTTACATTGTCCGCCTGGATCTGCACGGAATGGTCTTGATGAAGATGTACCGCTTGTTGAAGGCAGTTGTAAATGGCTCTTTGCTCCAGAACGTTTATGTGAAGGCAGGCTTCCTGTTGTGACCAACGTCCCTGGAAGTTTTCTCCCTGAGAGACTGCTCCCCAGCCTCGGAGACTTTCATCCGTGGTTACCAGGACCCAGTCCTGAATCCCGAACCTGCGTCCCTCTAGCAGGTGAGAGCTGTGCAACCACCACAGGAGCAAAATCCTGGTTTTTGACGACAGGAATATCTTTCTGTGCATGTGCAGGTGTGACCCCGACCACTTGTCCAACAGGTCCCACTGGAATATTCTGGCATGGAACCTGCCAAACTGTATGGTCTCGTAGGCCGCCACCATCTTCCCCAACAACCGAATGCACTGATGGATCGACACACTTGATGGTTTCAATATCTGTTTTACCATTTTCTGGATTTCCAGAGCCTTTTCCAGTGGAAGAAATACTCTCTGAACGTCTGTGTCCAGAATCATCCCGAGGAAAGACAACCTTGTCGTCGGTTCCAACTGTGACTTTGGGTAATTTATGATACACTTGTGTTGTTGGAGTATTGACAGAGAGAGTGATATGTTTTGTAACAACTGCTCCCTGGACCTCGCCTTTATCAGGAGGTCGTCCAGATAAGGAATTATATTGACTCCCTTCTGACGAAGGAGAACCATCATCTCGGCCATCACCTTGGTGAATACCCTCGGCGCCGTGGAGAGACCGAACGGTAACATCTAGAATTGGTAATGGCAATCCTGAACCGCGAATCTCAGATAAGCCTGGTGAGGAGGATAAATGGGAACATGCAGGTAAGCATCCTTTATGTCCACCGACACCAAGTAGTCCCCCTCCTCCAGACTGGTAATCACTGCCCGAAGTGATTCCATCTTGAACTTGAACCTTTTTAGGTAACAATTCAGATCCTTTAGATTTAGGATCGGTCTGACCGAGCCGTCCGGCTTCGGAACCACAAAGAGGCTTGAATAAAAACCCCTCCCTTGTTGTGACAACAGTACCAGGACTATGACCTGGTCTTGACATAATTTTTGGATTGCCGCTGTTACTGCTTCTCTTTCTGACGGAGAAACTGGCAAGGTCGATTTGAAAAATCGGCATGGGGGAACGTCTTGAAACTCCAGCTTGTACCCCTGGGATACTATTTGCAACACCCAGGGATCCAGGCCAAACAGAATCCAATCCTGGCTGAAGAATCTGAGACGTGCCCCCACCCGAGCGGCCTCCCGCAAGGGAGCTCCAGCGTCATGCTGGGGATTTGGCAGAAGTAGGGGTAGACTTCTGCTCCTGGGAACATGGAGCCGCTGTTGGCTTCTTTCCCCTTCCCCTACCTGCAAAGAAGGGGGAACCTCTCGTCTTTTTTATTTATTGGTCCGAAAGGACTGCTTTTGCGGGTGATAGGTCTTTTTTGCCAGTGCAGGCGCAGAGGGCAATAATGTCGACTTACCTGTGGTAGCCGCCAAGACTAATGCATCCAGGCCATCGCCACATAAGGCCTCACCTTTATATGGGAGAGCCTCCATGTTTCTTTTGGAATCTGCATCCGCGTTCCACTGGCGAATCCACAACGCCCGCCTAGCCGATACTGCCATGGTAGCGGCCTGTGAACTCAAGAGTCCAGTATCCTTCATTGCTTCCAGCATGTAGGTGGCAGCGTCCTTGATATTCCCTAACTTAAGGAGTATCTCATCTTTATCAATCGTGTCAATTTCTGATGACACGCTTTCTGACCATTTTTCAATAGCGCGACTCACCCATGCGCAGGCAATAGTGGGCCTAATCAGTGTACCATTGGTAACATAAATGGATTTCAATGTCGTTTCCATTTTTCGGTCTGCCGGCTCTTTAAGAGAAGCCGTGGCAGGAGTAGGGAGAATTACCTTCTTTGTCAACCTGGAAAGTGCACTGTCTAACACAGGGGGTGACTCCCACTTTTTCCTGTCCTCAGCCGGGAAAGGGTAAGCTATGTGAATCCTTTTGGGAATACGAAATCTTTTATCAGGATTCACCCACATCCCTTCAAACAGAGCATTTAGTTCGTGTGAAGGAGGGAATGTGACTTTGGACTTCTTTTCCTTACATAAATACGCCTTCTCCTGAGGTACAGGAGTGGTTTCTGTAACCTCCAACACGTCCCTTATAGCCACAATCATATATTGTATATTTTTTGCCAATTCATGATCTATCTCTCTGGATTCACTCTCGTCGACACAAGAGTTAGAATCCGTGTCGGTATCAGTGTTTACAACATTTGCAAATGGTCTCTTATGTGACCCAGAGGGGCCGCCCGCATAAGGAATAACAGCATCCTGAAAAATCACATCTTCCACAGATTTTCTCCAGCATGCAGCCTTAGATTCAGACTTATCTATTCAGATGCATACTGTCACGTATCTCTTTCACCCATGCAGGCTCTTGGTGTGCCGGTAGCGCCACCACATTACAACTCTGTGTCCCAAAAATGGCTTCCTCTGGGGAGGAACTCCCTGCCTCAGACATGCCCCACACATGTACTGCACACCAACAGACACACTGGGACTTATTTTGGGGACAGAACCACAGTAAAATCCGTCAGAGGGACACGGGATAGGAGCAGCCAGCTCACAACCCCAGCGCCAGTATTCCCTGTGAACACAGAATGTCCACAGCCAAATAGCGCCTTTAAACAGTAATTCACACTATTAAATGCACCACAATCGCTTTGTGCCCCCCCTTAATAGCACCCTGTACTTGTCAGAAGTGGAGGAGAGGACCAGCGTGTTCTCTGCAGCCTGAGGAGAGAGAGAAAATCGCGCTGAGTAGTGTGCTGGCTGCCTGAGGAAGAAGCTCCGCCCCCACAATGGCGCGTCCTTACACTCATATAAACACTGTAATATTTGTACTGGCGGGGGTAGGGCTGTGCCAGCGGCAACTTATGCCCACTTTTAGCCAGTTTTGAGGTATTTTTATTGCTGCCCAGGGCACCCCCCCGCGCCCTGCACTCTGCAGTGCCAGTGTGTGTGGGCAGCAACGGCACGCTGCGGTCCCGCCAGCCGCGCCGCACCTCAGTCGTCACTTACTTGATAGAAGATCATTCTTCTTATACTCACCTGTCTTCTGACTTCTGGCTCTGTGAGGGGGGTGACGGCGTGCTGTGGGATTGAGCATCTAGACACGGCTAGCGTTCAGTTCCCTTCAGGAGCTAATGGTGTCCTGTCAGCCAGAAGCAGAGCCATGAAACTCTGAGGAAGTTGGTTCTGCTTCTGCCCCCTCAGTCCCATGAAGCAGGGAGTCTGATGCCAGCAGATCTCCCTGAAAATAAAAAACCTAACATAAGTCTTTTCAGAGAAACTCAGTAGAGCTCCTCAGAGTGCATCCAGTCTGCCTGGGCACATTTCTAAAACTGAGGTCTGGAGGAGGGGCATAGAGGGAGGAGCCAGTTCACACCCAATGAAAAGTCTTTATAGTGCCCATGTCTCCTGCGGATCCTGTCTATACCCCATGGTCTTGATGTCGTCCCCAGCATCCTCTAGGACGTATGAGAAATTCTGTAAGCTGTAAGCCACATTCATCAACATTATAACAAATAAAGGCTTGAAATATCTCACTTTGCATGTAATGACTATATAATATATTAGTTTCACCTTTTAAGTTGAATTACTGAAATAAATGAACTTTTGCACGATATTCTATTTTTCTGAGTTCCACCTGTATATGCCCCGAGCTTTTATTTTATACTAGAGGATGCAAAGATGTATATCCCGGACTCCAACTCCTAATGCTGTGCAGCTTTATGTACTTATTCCAGCTCCTGGGCCCGATTCAGACCTGATCGCTGTGCTGCAAATTGCACTGTCCTGCCATCAGATAGCCGCCACCCAGGGGGGACTCGCCCCGTGCAAGTGTGCGAATGCATGTGTACAGTACGCTGTGCAAAAACTCCCCTCAGTCAGCGGACAGCTGCAAAACCATTCGCATCACACTCACCATAGAATGTTTTTCCCATTCTGTGCAGTGTGTGCAGTCTGTGTGAGTAGCTCAACACTTACTCCTCCAGTGCGAAGAAATCCAGCTGATTGGGGCCGGAGCTGATGTCACACACCCACCCTGAAAACGATTGGGAACGCCTGCATTTTTCCAGACACTACCAGAAAACGGTCATTTACCACTCTCAAACATCCTCTTCCTAACAATCACCTTGCGTACGCTCTTGCGATCAAAATTTTTGCACCATCCTGTCGCTGTTTGGTAACACGCATGCACATTGTGGTACATGTGCAGTAGTTTGATAATCACCCGCAGAGCAGCAATCAGGTCTGAATCAGGCCCTCTATTACAGTAATTTAACAATCTCAATACTGTGTGTAACTTCAGACTTTCTCTTATTCCCTGGGTCATAACCAGAGCCGACCTTAGGCATAGGCAAACTAGGCAAATGCCTAGGGCATTTGGTATGCTTAGGGGTACCAGCAGCTTCTGCTGATTAAAATGATATGCGGCATGCCTATATTCTGTGTGTATTCCTGGAAATCACTGTAATGTAGCATTTCGTATGCAGATACAGCCGCAGTCGCACACAGAATATAGGCATGCTGCATATCATTTTAATCAGCAGAAGCTGCTTGTGCGTCCTAGCCACATAGTAATGCAAATAAGATGCATTTTCATAAACAAAAGGCGCCCGATGTTAGCAGAGCTGCCAGCTGACTCATGCCAGGCTTCTCTTGCAGAACTAGCGGCGGTGCTAGGGGGCACCAGCCAAAATTTTGCCTAGGGCATCATATTGGTTAGGGCCGCCTCTGGTCATAACAACAACCTATTTACCTGCCAGTGTGTGTCTATCAAAATTTCTTGTTATTAATTTCGTATATGTTTTATTTAATACTATGGTAAATTTAACACAGCAGAAAGCGGCTGATAGGAATAAATGTATAACTGAACGAGTCTTGGATGAAATATACAAAACATAAAATAAAGAGATGAAGGTTGTGAGAGCTCAGAAATAAATGTAGACTGTGTGGGTGACAGTGCTGGGAAGTGACATTTGTTGTAGAGAAAGACGGAGCCGTACGACACTTTACGTATTCTTGCATTTTACCTTATTCCTGAGCAGGGATTTCCGGTTATGGATGGTGCCCCAGGGGGCGATGCCGATCAGGACAATCTCTTGTTGGCCTCCACTGATTTCCTGCACAGCCTCGCCCACATGCTTCATCACGCCAGCATGAGAACCTCCGGTAATGATCCAGGCCTCTGGATGGAGAGCCATGCATTAGTGTTAGCCCTGGAGGTGACAGGTTATGCAGCATGGGAGGTACTCCAGCGATGGAATCCTTTCACCCCTGCATCATAAGCTTTATTTAAACACCATCCTGCTAAATCAAACACATGGTCAACTCCCTTTGGTGGGAAGGCTCCATATATGTATATGGGTAGTCTCTGACAGTACCACACTGCGAAACATTGTTGTTGTTGTTGTTGTTGTTATTATTATTACATTCCTCCCAACTTTAAAACATTGGGAGGAGGGACACAGATGCTTGCGGCAGAGCAGCGAGTGAGGGAGGGTCTCCCAACTGCTCCCCCCACCGCGGGACACTACGTCTCACAGGTGGGACAGCGGGACAGTCCCAAAAAAACGGACTGTCCCACCAAAATTGGACAGTTGGGGCGGTTTGCTATTATTATTATTATTTATTTATTTACATTTAATGTAATTTATTTATGTATTTATTTATAATTTATGTAATTATTTATTTACTTATTTATATATTTCTATAGCTCTATCAATATATGCAGCACTGTTCAGAGAATATATATGGCATTCATATCAGACCTTGTTCCACAGTGAAGCCAGAGCACATGCAGAAAACATTTGAAGAACATACAAAAAAAAGCAAAGAACAGTAGCTGACCTCAGTGCTGTAAAGTAGTAATGCTGTAACCATAAACCCTTCTAAATCCTGTATATAATAGTAGTAACCAAGGTACCAAACTTAGTATTGTAACAGATGGCCAACGGTCCATTGGAAGGTCCCAGCCAGGGGCGTCTTAAGAGAGGAGGGGGCCTGTGTGCAGATTCCGGGTGAGCCCCCTCCTCTCCACGGCACTGTAGGCTCCAGCATTGTGCTGAAGTATACTGCGCATGATCAGGTCTCTGGAAACATGGCGCCTGCCATGTTCTGGAGACAAAATTCCTACTGTGCATGCACGGTCACCATTTTGTAAGTTATATTTTGCCGCAACGGTTGCAAATTTTCACTTCCAACCTGCCGAGAAGCAGCAACTTACAGTAGCCGCCACTTTGTAAATAAAGCCTATAGGACAGGATGTACTAAATGGAAAATGCATTTTCCCCACGTACTAACCCTCGGCCGTCAGGTCAGCGCCGCGACGGGGTTCCCCAGTTTTTGCTGGCGATACCCCATAGAAGCCTATAGGCTTCTCTCTGCAGCACTGTGTAAGGGATCCAATTGGATCCCTCCCAGCATGCCTCGCGCGTGCCCCCGTCACCCTGCGCATGCGCAGACTGACTCCTGGGGCTGAATCCTGGAAGTCAGGCAGCCGCTGCGCATCGCGGAGGACAGCTCTTATTGTCCTCCACAATGCTGATCGCACTTGTAAGTACATACTGTATGCGATCAGCATCGTGGCACCGGGCTGCAATAGGCGGCGATGTGCATTAGTACATCCCGCCCCTAGTGTCTTTAACTACTGTATGCATTAACTGAGGAGTACAAACTGTGGATCAGCTCCTACAGCTCAAAGCTTTCTTTACAATTATCAATCATTGCTGTTTGAAAGTTTCATAGAAAACTTGATGTTGAGAACTTGACCAACAAATGATTAGTTCCTGTTATACTGTAGATCTAATCAGCCTCAAAAATCGATTTCTTGTCTTTCCAGGGAATGAAGATTTCCACGTTCAGGAAATAACGGACATTTTCCCTATAAAAAGCTCAGCATTATGGAAAGAGGTTGATAAAGGACAGCAAATAAGTGGGAGAGAAATGGACAGAATAAGAGGACATGACCATTAGGGAAAAGCATTGTGGGCATTGTGATACATGGAACCACCTTACTTGTGCTCTTTGCTGCTTTCACAAGGCCCCGAATGAACTGTTTTTTCAGCCTTGGGTTGATGCTGAAGTTTTTGGCCCCTCCGGTCACTGATATCAGAAGTCTGGGTACACGAAGGCCCCAGTGTTGAGTTATGAGCTCATACAATACATCAGGTTTAGTGTCGCATGATGCCCGCACATACTGTAGAGGAACACAACCCAGTGTCACTTACTTTTATTCGGAGTTAGACAGATAGAAGGAATATTCTGTAAAATTAGCACTCATTTATATGGACAATGTGCCAATAACTTTCATTTTGAACATAGACTGTCCTAAATGTCTCAGACACCCCACAGCACCCAGGAAGACATTTAGAATACTGCACTCACCTTTGCCACTGTCCTTTTGGGTCCTACAAAAATCATATCTCCATGGAACTCACTAGGGAATTCTTTAACATGTATCTCAGGGTCCCACGTGGTTTCTGAAGGCCCATCAGGAACTGAGTTTTCCGGGTAGTGTAACTCTCTGCTTTGGCCACAGCAGCAGGTCACTCTGAATGAAGAAGAGTGAAATGGTGACAGGTTTCTTCATGCTGATTACAGATGGGGATACATTTCAGAAATCCACACTCTTTGCAATAAATTGTTCATAGCTTCCTATTCTCCCAAAATTCAAGGAATAATGTATGACCACTGGGTAACCAGACCAATCACAGTGCATGGAACCAGAAAGAAGCCAATCTGTAAGCAATGTATCTAGGGATGGCCATCGACCATCAATGATTCCAAATAATCAATGGTTTATGGCTGACGTTGAATACTTTTGCCAGCCAGATGGTTTCCCATTATTGATAGAACAGAACCACCTGATGGTTCTTTTTTTTTTTTTCTACCAAGTGACGTATCTCCGCCACCGACACCCATGAAGCCCAGCCTCCAGGTTCTGATTGACCCACTGGCCTGTGAATGAACAGGGATGACCATCAGTTGGTGAAACATTGCATAGATGGTCATACATCGCATAATGTGTAACCATTGATGGTCACTTGCAAAATTACCATTGATGGTGAACACAACTATGGCCATCCCTAATTGTATCTATGCTTTCTGGATCTCATATGTACTGTATCTGTGTAGTCAGTATTAGCAGACCTTCCTGATTTTTCCTTTATACCTTACATATTTTACTATCAGTGTTCTTAGTGCTAGGAGTGTGCATCCGTGTCTCTCTTCCTCCAGCATAGTATTAGAAGCCTCAGCATGATAGCACCTCTTAATATCTGTAGTAATAGGGTGTGCAGTCCAGCCCCCCCCCCCCCCCCCCTTTTCCCTCCATATTTGTGTATATATTGTAAACTGGAAGGCAAGGCTTCCTTCCTCTGGTATTGGCACCCCTCCCATTTACCCTCAGGTGTTTTAATTAATAAGGTTCCTGCATTTCAGATCACACATTGATAAGGGCACTATTTAAAGATAAGTCATGGATACATTTATATAATGTGATAGTATTAGGAATGTATAGGGACCCATGTGATGAAGTCACCTGGTCGCAGTACATGGGCCTGCATATTTGCGCAAATGTGTGCTAAGAACTTCAGTTATACTCCATATTAATTGTGAGGGTTGATTTAAATTATTCTTACTATCAGTGTTCTTAGTGCATCTGCATTTCTCTTCCTCTATTTTACATCATCACTGAAAAACCCTGACTGCTGCAAAACTGAATATGTGCGTGTCAACATTTATTAAACGGACATGTGAATATGGACATGAGATTTAAGCTGGGTACTGTCAGAGTGGTATTTGTTTGTGAATCCGGAGTCAGGAAATGTCTGTGCAAGTACTTGGAGGTGTATAAGTAAGATGGCGAATACCATCCCCTGGCCGGGAATCGAACCCGGGTCTCTGCAAGAAAATGCCGGATCGTGACCACTAGACCACCAAGGGTTTTGGGGTTGGTGAATGGATGATGTGAAGAGTGTGATAGTAGTAACCAGGCTAACACTGGGATGATACAGTAATGATGTACAACACTCTCCTTACTTGTAGCTGCAGTCCAGTATGGTGGAGTGGCTGACCTTATCAGTGTGGTAACCAGCTTTCAGACTGGATGGTCACTGTAGAACTGGATCAGGAAGCACTCTTGAGATGACTTGGACTGGATGCAAATTGAACACTGAACAGGATATTAGTTTGTGAATAACCGGAGTGGATCCAGGGAACTGGAACAGGCTGGAATCTCAGGTGCTGGCTGGCACCAGCAGTCAGGAGCTTGATGAGATTACCTGTGCAGCCAAAGGAAAGGCCTGCACAGGTGTAGAGCTAGATAACGATACTGTGCAACACTTAGGAAAGAAACTGCACCTGCAGGGAAACGGAATGCAAGGAAGCACAGTTATCTTCACTCAGCTAGAGCTGAGCTAGACAATGAAGTAGCGAAGACTGAGAGCCAGTAACCGGAACATATACCCCTTGGCTAGTTGGGATAGGCTGAGCCGAATCAGATGGTGCAGAGAGATCATACTGGCTAATGATTGGCTGAACCACAGTCAGGTGATTGGGACTTGGCACAGCAGTACTCTAGGTCAGGCTTTGATGTAGCTTGTGGCCTACCAGGCCGGGAAATACTGAAGCCTGTATGTCTTGTAAGTGACAGTGGACACGGGTACTTTGTGATGGAGCGAATCTGCATGCGGCAGGAGGGGTAAGTGACCCATCGGCAGGGCAAACTGGACCGGGTTGTGACAAGTACCCCCCCCCCCCCCCCTTGAGGAGTGGCCTCAGGACATTTCCTTGGTTTTTGTGGGTACTTTGTATGAAAGTTGGAGATGAGACGAGGAGCATTAACATCTTCAGAATGTACCCAGGACCTCTCCTCAGGACCATATCCCCTCCAATGGATCAGATATTGGAGTTTCCCATAACGACAACGAGAGTCAATGATGTTTTTGACTTCAAATTCTACCCCTCGCTGAGTTTTAACACGAGGAGCCTTGGAAAGAGAAGACTGAAACCTGTTGAGTATAAGGGGTTTGAGAAGCGACACATGAAAAGAGTTGGGAATTCGAAGTGATTGTGGAAGTTGTAAACGGTAAGCCACTGGATTGATGACCTCGATGATGGGAAAAGGACCGATAAAGCGAGGTGCAAATTTCATTGATGGTACCCGGAGCCTGATATTGCGTGTGGATAACCAAACTCGATCACCCACCTTGATGTGAGGAATAGCCCTCCTCCTTCTATCGGCAAAAATCTTGTAACGTACCGAAGATTTTTTAAGTGTGGCATGAACCTCCTTCCAGATGTTTGCAAAATATTGGAGAGTTGCTTTGGCAGCCGGTACATCAAATACTGGGAGAGACTGGAACTAAGGAACACGAGGATGACGCCCATACACAGTGTAGAAAGGAGTGGTCTCAGAGGAAGTATGATAGGAGTTGTTATGAGCGAATTCAGCCCATGGCAGGAAATCTGTCCAGTCATCCTGTGAGGATGATATATACATACGGAGGAAAGTCTCTAAATCCTGATTGACCCTCTCGGTCTGCCCATTAGATTGCGGGTGATATGCCGTGGAGAACTTTAACTTAATCTGTAAAGATGAGCAGAGAGCTCGCCAGAAGCGGGCGACAAATTGGGATCCTCTGTCAGACACAATTTCTGTGGACAATCCGTGAAGGTGAAATATTTCAGAGATGAAAAGCTGAGAGAGGCGTGGAGCTGATGGCAGTCCAGTCAGAGGTACAAAGTGTGCCATTTTTGAAAAACGGTCAACTACAACCCAGATAGTGATATGAAATATGGGTCCAAGGTTGTAGTGGTATGGATAATGGTTGCAAGGGACCAACTGGAGACTGACGAGAGACCTTATGCTGAGCGCACTGAGGACAAGATGACACGAATTCCTGGACATCAGAACGTAAGGAAGGCCACCAATAGGATCTTTTAACAAATTCCAAAGTCTTCCTAACTCCCGCATGGCCGGAGAACTTGGAGGCATGGGCCCATAGTAATAGTCACCTGCGAAGGTCAGGAGTGACGTATGTTTTACCAGGAGGAGGTGTGACCACATCAGTAGAAGCAAATACAGTAGGATTTAGCAGCGTATACTGTTCATCTCCATCTGATTCGCCTTCTGGAACCATAGAGCGGGATAAAGCATCAGCCTTACAGTTACGGGATCCTGGACGGTATCAAGTTTTAAAATCAAACCGAGAGAAAAACAGCGCCCACCGGGCTTGCCTGGGTGTGAGACACTGGGCAGTTCTGAGAAAAAGAATATTCTTGTGGTCTGTGAATACCGAAATTGGAAAGCGAGCTCCCTCCAGCAGATAACGCCATTCCTCAAAGGCTAATTTAATGGCTAATAGTTCTTTCTTGCCAATAGGGTAGTTCCTCTCGGCAGGCAGAAATTTCTTTGAAAAGAATCCACAGGGATGCAGTTTGTCCTCGAGTCTTTGTGAAAGAACTGCCCCTACTCCTTCTGAGGATGCGTCCACCTCAAGGATGAAGGGCTGAGTAACATCCGTCTGGCTGAGTACCGGAGCTGAAATAAAGGACTGTTTCAGTAACTGAAATGCTGTTTTTGCTTCCGGAGACCACTGTGTTGGATTGGCCCCCTTTCGGGCCAAAGCAGAGATAGGAGCTACTAATGTAGAGAACCCATTGATAAATTTTCAAAGCCCAGGAATCTCTGAATGGCTTTCAGGGAATTAGGCTCAGACCAGGAGAGTACCGCTTGAACTTTTTCAGGATCCATCTTGAGGCCGGCACCTGAAATGACGTATCCAAGAAAAGGAATATCTGGCACCTCGAAAATAAATTTTTCAAGTTTACAGTACAAGTGATTTACACAAAGTCTTCGGAGAACCTCTTTTACTTGGTCACGATGTGAAACAAGGTCACTGGAGAATATGAGAATGTCATCTAAGTAGACAACAACAGAGTGGTACAGAAGGTCACGAAATATCTCATTCACAAAATGTTGAAACCCTGCTGGGGCATTACTCAGACCAAAGGGCATGACCAGATATTCATAGTTCCCATCTCTCGTGTTAAGTGCGGTTTTCCATTCATCACCCTGGCGAATGCGAATCAGATTGTAGGCACCCCTCAAGTCAAGTTTTGTGAAGATAGTAGACCCCTTCACTCTGTTGAAGAGCTCCGTGATTAAAGGCAGAGGATAACGGTTTTTGACAGTGATCTCATTGAGCCCTCTGTAGTCCATACAGGGTCGGAGTCCGCCATCTTTTTTTTTTTTACAAAGAAAAACCCTGCACCAGCTGGAGATGATGAAGGACGGATGAACCCTTTCTTCAGGTTCTCTTGGATGTACTCGGTCATGGACTTCGTCTCTGGTACAGATAATGGATATGTACGACCTCTGGGAGGTGATTTTCCAGGGACCAGGTCTATGGGGCAATCCCATTCTCTATGAGGAGGCAAAGTATCAGCCCCTTGTTTGCTGAAAAAGTCAATATATGAGTGGTACTGAGTTGGTAATTTCTCAGCAATGGTAGTATCAGATGACCGAACAGGTACCACTTGTTTCAAACAGACACTGGAACAGTTCTTACCCCAAGACAAAATGTGCATGGTAGACCACTCAATTAGGGGATTATGTTTCTGAAGCCAGGGAAAACCGAGTACAATGGAATGAGTGGCTTTAGGGATGACCAGAAAAGATATTTCTTCAGTATGTAATGCCCCCACCTGGAGTTTAACTGCTGAAGTACACTGGGTGATGGATCCATGTGGGATCAAACTGCCATCCACAGCTGACAGTGACACTGGATGAGCCAGTGTCACAGTGGGTATGTGATGCTTGGCATCAAAACTTTGCGTTATGAAATTTCCAGCAGCACCAGAGTCCAGGAGAACAGACAGAAAGTTACGTTTGTTAGCCACAAGAGTCACTGGAATCGCGGAGTCCGACTGTTTGGGAGAGGGATGTAATGCTCCTAATCTCTTTCCTTCCTGAGGAATCTGGAGCGACTGTTTTCCCGGTCGTTTGGTACAAGAGGAGATCAAATGTCCAGCTTCACCACAATACAAACACAGATTTGTTTGACGTCGCCTCTGACGCTCCTCTGGAGGGAGGCGGGATCTGTCAACTTGCATGGATTCCTCAACAGCAGTGATTTTCTCAGGAGAAGATACTGACGGAACCTTTAGTGTACTTTTCTCACAGGAACGTTCTTGGAGTCGTAAGTCCACTTTAGTGCACAGGGAAATGAGATCTGCCAACTTGGAAGGATTGTCACGAGTTGCCAAGACATCTTTGATTTCTTCTGATAGCCCATGCCAGAATGTAGCTATGAGGGCTTCTTCGTTCCACTGTAATTCCGATGCTATCGTCTGGAACTGTACCGCATACTGACCCATGGTTTTAGTGCCCTGGCGCAGACGTAAGATGTCTTTCGATGCTGACGTAGATCTTCCGGGCTCGTCAAATATCTTACGGAAAGTGGCAATAAAGTCAGTATAGGCACACAGCAATGGGTCACATCTCTCCCACAAAGGTGATACCCACTCCAGGGCTAGACCGGATAGCAGGGAGACAATATATGCAACTTTGATTTTATCCGAAGGAAAGTTGTCAGGTTGTAGAGTGAAGTGTACGTCACATTGGTTCAAAAAACCCCGGCACAGCTTGGGGTTTCCATCAAACTTATCAGGTGTGGGAAGGTGAAGTCTGGGCACAGAAGCAGCATATGGTACAGGATGGGTAAGAACTCCTGGTCCTGTAGCAGTAGTCAGAAATTGATCTTGGCGGGTAGAGATTTCTTGTATACATCGTGCCAGCTGGTGATTTGTTACCTCCAGACCCTCCAGACGACCTGCAATATTATTCAGGAGGTCTGGTGATAGACAAATTCCTTCAGCCAGATCCATGAGGCTAGTTCATACTAGTATTTGTTTGTGAATCCGGAGTCAGGAAATGTCTGTGCAAGTACTTGGAGGTGTATAAGTAAGCTGGCAAATACCAACCCCTGGCCGGGATTCGAACCCGGGTCTCGGCAAGAAAATGTCGGACCGTGACCACTAGACCACCAACGGTTTTGGGGTCGGTGAATGGATGATGTGAAGAGTGTGATAGCAGTAACCAGGCTAACACTGGGATGATACCGTAATGATGTACAACACTCTCCTTACTTGTAGCTGCAGTCCAGTATGGTGGAGTGGCTGACCTTAGCAGTGTGGTAACCAGCTTTCAGACTGGATGGTCACTGTAGAACTGGATCAGGAAGCACTCTTGAGATGACTTGGACTGGATGCAAATTGAACACTGAACAGGATGGTAGTTTGTGAATAACCGGAGTGGATCCAGGGAACTGGAACAGGCTGGAATCTCAGGTGCTGGCTGGCACCAGCAGTCAGGAGCTTGATGAGAGTACCTGTGCAGCCAAAGGAAAGGCCTGCACAGGTGTAGAACTGGATAACGATACTGTGCAGCACTTAGGAAAGAAACTGCACCTGCAGGGAAACAGAATGCAAGGAAGCACAGTTAACTTAACTCAGCTAGAGCTGAGCTAGACAATGAACTAGCGAAGACTGAGAGCCAGTAACCGGAACATATACCCCTTGGCTAGTTGGGATAGGCCGAGCCGAATCAGATGGTGCAGAGAGATCATACTGGCTAATGATTGGCTGAACCACAGTCAGGTGATTGGGACTTGGCACAGCAGTACTCTAGGTCAGGCTTTGATGTAGCTTGTGGCCTACCAGGCCGGGAAATACTGAAGCCTGTATGTCTTGTAAGTGACAGTGGACATGGGTACTTTGTGCCGGAGCGAATCTGCATGCGGCAGGAGGGGTAAGTGACCCATCGGCAGGGCACACTGGTCCGGGTTGTGACAAGTACAACTATACGATATAGTGGGCGATGTGCCTGATTCCGACAAATCGTTCATGATATCATCTACCCCTTCTACCTGACAGGACAGCGTGGGTCCGCTGTGTGCAGCAGACCTCTGTTGCAGAAAGCAGCGTTGGGGGAGCGGGCACCAGAGGAGGGAGAAGCTGCAGCACATACACACAGCAGTGGGTGGCGGCACCTGACACCCGTCCTCCTGCTTACTCTTCCACATCTGGCACCGACACTTGTGACCTGGCACACACGGCTACAGAGGAAGCCGCTCCCTGAGCCACCGAGACTACTTAGCTGCAAACAGCTGTGTGTGGGGGCCCCAGGACCACCGCCCCTGCAGCCCCTCCCTTAATCTTGCCCTGTGTCTGCCCACTCCACATCAGTATGTCAGGCATTGTGTGTGCAACCCAATCTGTATATACTGTATTTTGTGTGCTGCGCAAACCCTTACTTATTGGCTCAGCCAGTTCCTCCACATTACCATTCCTGACATCCTGGCATTGCCAGGCCGCACTGATACGTCACCTCTAGGTATTGTCCTCTTAACCACCTGAAGTTTTGTATTGTCCTCTCCTTTCCTATGTTTTGTTTATTGACCTTTGCCCCTCCGCTCTATTTTGAATTGTCCTTTTCCCCCTATGTTTTGTATTGTGCACACCCGCCCTGTGAATAACTTACCTTTGCACGTCCAGGTCCTCTTGAGCTCCTCTGCTCCAGGTTTTGCCACTCATAGTTTCCCCAGATGGCAATGTCATCATATGAAGTATGTGCTGCTGCCTGTGATCACAGTGCAAGCTGCCAGGCTGCGCCACTTAGGGACTGTGGGTGGATAACAAGCGGTTCGCCTGATGGCCCACTGGATACAGTAACACTCGTCCATACGGCGGCATAACAGGAAGGCAAACAGAGCAGTGAATTTTATATGTAAGACTAGCTGAAGTACCCGGCGTTGCCTGGGTTTAAATGTTTCAGTTATTAAGTTATCAAGGAGTTGAATGTAACTGTCAACATATTAAAAATAATTAGTATCTTAGTTACTCTTCCCACACA